>NC_067139.1:30879316-31179316 GCF_903995435.1 Acomys russatus | reverse complement strand
AAAGATACAAACGTATATGCAGATAAATAGATACAGAATTGGATGTTTTAGTTTATAAAAAGGGAACTCTTCTAATATATGCTGGAATAATAACTTTAATTTTCCAACAAAAAGACACACTATATGAATTATTTCATGGATAACAGTATTAATCTATAGAATCATTTCTTTCCCTATATAAAGCATGTCATTGTAAATTCAGGGTTGTTATAAATATACTGAGACAAAAATCCTAAAGCCAGTCCTTCAATGCTGAATGTTTAGAAGAAGAATTATTTAGGTCACAGTGCATGCATAGGTCAAGTGGCTACATCAAAGACTGAGATGTATTCCAGAGTAGGAATAAAATAAGCAACATCAGCTTATTTACAGGCAAGTACAAGCCACAGAGAACAGGGATAACGAGTGACACTATTTGCCACAAAAGAAAGATAAGGTAGGAGAAATAAAAGGGAGTAACAAAATAAAATATGGCTGAAAAGTTAAGACCCAAAGTTTCAGAGTCTTTAACCCACAGGTTCAGGGATGTAGCACTATGTTCCATGACTTTTAATTTGATGTTACAGATAGACTCATCGTCTCAAATAACCAAGGCTTTGGTGTAAATTTCTCGCTTGCTTTGTACTGCTGGGTGTTTACGTATGGACCACAGAACCTGTAAGCTCACAGAAATCAAGGCTTCACTAAATAGGTGCCCATACTGCTCTCAAATTGAGTCTGTGCAGGAGTCCTGTGTCATTATTTGTCTTCCTGCTGTAAACACGTTGTGTTAGACACTTTTCTTATTGCTGTGACAAAGCACAATGTAAGGGAAGAAGAAGTCATTCTGTCTCCCAGTTTAAGAGAGCACAGTTCTCATAGTGGGGATGGCAGAGCACTTGGTGTGTGTGTGTGTGTGTGTGTGTGTGTGTGTGTGTGTGTGTCCACATAGCTGGGACTCCCCACATCTTAAAGGGTCAGGAACCAGAGAGCAGGCCATGGTGTCACTCAGCTGGCCTTTTCCTTTTGACCTTTTTAATCAGTCTCGCACAGGACACCAGCCCATGGGATGGTCTCTCCCACCTTCATGGGAAGTCTTATGCCTATGTTATTCCTCCCCTGAAATACTTACAGAGACACGCTGTCTCTGTACTTACAGATACACAGAGATGAATTTATCTGATGCCAGTATTATTTCTTAATCTCTTCAAGTTGACAGTCAAAATTAGCCAGCACGTACATTAAAGAACTATGAGATGATTGGCACTTATTATATTTTCATGGAACAGAGAAAGCTGCTGGTCTTATTTCTCATGGTGCATCTGAAATGGGATTTCTTAAAATGGCAGCACCAAAAGAACACTTCTTAATCATAATGGGAGAAGATGGAGGTCTGCGGGGACAGCCGGCTCCAGCTGTTTTCATTTAGGAAAAGTTCCATTATCCTTTGATTTTTTTTTTCTTGGCCTAGGGAGTCATTATTATTCTGGCGCTCCTCCCGACATTTTTATGACTTTGTTTATTTTAATACATGGTTCATTATTTGTTTTGGAGCAGCTTTCCCAACTATTCTTCCAAGTGCCACTTCAGCTCACCCAGTACGATGTTGCCTCATGTCCTCTGCTGTCTCCTCTTCCCACTTGGCTAAACTTCCCTGTTCATTAGGGGTACAGAACTCTGTTGCTTCCAGACAGCAACATTAATTTATTCCTTTGCATGATCAGGAAAACTAATTATTGTTTGGCTCAAGAATAAGAGGATCTATATTGGATTCACAGTGTTTCATGGTGAGGGGAGGGCGTGATTTTGTCCCACCCCCCAGCTTAGAAACTCAACCCCTGTTCAGTTCACAGAAGTAATACCGCCCAGACGCAGAGACAGACTATGGAGATGGAATGGAGCCTCTCTCCCGGCATGCTTTGCTTTCCCAGCCTCGAAGGGCTTCTCTGCAGTCTGTTGATTGACTTGGCTCCTGAGCTGATGTTTACACTGCTGTATTCATCTTGCTCAGATGACGGGACATGCCACCCGGATGCGGTGAGGCTGACAGGGAATATGAGAGAGACCAGACAGATGACAGCATCTCCGTTCTTCAGAGCCTTCCAGGGTGATCTGTCACCTGATGATAGGCCGTGGCCTGTCATTTATTTACTTGCAGCTTTAATGTGGGAAAAATGAGGGGGTGCTGGTGACGGGGGAATGACAAAAGACAAGTAGAAAGTGAAGGGCTACAGGAGGAAGAATTTGACAGACCCTTTGTGTCATTATAATACCAACAGCCATTTCGTACATCCCAATGGACCTTGGGACCAGGCTGGGACCCTTGATTAGCAGCATTCAGGGCAAAAAACCAGATTTACATAGCAGCAACTTTCTCTATTCAACCTACTAGCAGGGGGCAAAACCACTGTCACTTTCTATTAAGCAAATTTGAATTGAAATTTTTTCCTTGCAATTTAATTTCTGTGGCATCCTCTGATCAGTTTGGTAAGCGTGTTTCTCCCTTTCTATTTTGTAATTGGTGTACATTCATGGACTAACCTTCATAGGCTATTGAAGTTGTCACCCACCATTTGATAGCAACCTGTGACTGGAAAGTATCAAGAGCTTTGCTGACCAAACATTTAAAACCTGTTTACCTACTTGTTTTATACAATGACAACGTGGTTGTAAGAAGTAAATGTCTAATCCCAGGGAAGATGATACGAAGCATTTGGCTGTTGTGTTAAATCTGTAGGGATGAAAGTTTGACTATTTATATGTTAAGGAGGTTAAATAAGCAAAAAC
The DNA here is from genome assembly GCF_903995435.1 of Acomys russatus. Classification (NCBI taxonomy): domain Eukaryota; kingdom Metazoa; phylum Chordata; class Mammalia; order Rodentia; family Muridae; genus Acomys; species Acomys russatus. The sequence continues at coordinate 31,176,550 of NC_067139.1, read as the reverse complement.
AAATCACAACATGATTTTTGCCTATGTCTAAAAGTGTCAAATAGTTCTGAGGCAAAGCCTTTAATGAAAAAGCACATTAAACATTTTACATAAGACTAATGAATGATCTGTGTCACTAAGTGTTTGAATGGCATGTGGCATGTATAGCTTGGATGTCATTTTAGTATTTTATGACAACAGGTCTGCTTTTGTCCTACAGCAACTGGGAGAGGGACCTCAGAACTTTCCCACAGAGATGATCTTGCAATGAACAAGGGCGTGTCTGGTACAGAGCCAACAGGCTAGGGGTGCACTGTGCAGTAACACCACAAAACATCCACACAGCACCCTTAACAATCTGTTTCATGACTCTCAGGTGCTATACCCAGTATTATGTCATCAAAGTCATCACGCAGAAATACCGAACATACAAGGAGAATCATCCTGGTAACACACAACAATCTGAATCCAGCACTCCAAAACTAAATGTTCCCCATAAGGGTCTCTGACTCCACTTTCTTTTGAGTCTGGATCTTACACTGTAGCTCTGGGTACCTTGGAAATAAATGGCCTAGACTGGACTCTTACTTGATGCATTCTTCCTGCCTCAGCCACCTGGATGGTGACATTACAGGACAGCTGCAACACCTGGCTATTTGCTGCATACCACAATGCTACAACAAACATCTATCTTTTGGTGGCTCATGTTTGCAGCATCCAGACAAGCCCAGGAGGGCATCCTGGGATGGATCTGGTCCTTCATTTGTCAATGAAGATGAAATATCTAAAGATGTGCAGAACCAAACCGTTGACTCCAGAACATCTTAGGGAATGACACATCTTAATGGTACGACCTGCCGATGTTGAGTAGGTTGTAGGAGCAGATCAAGTGCATTCCATCCTCTCTAGCTGTCACCTCCATGCCCGGATGCTCCTAGGTTTGTTGCTTTGCATTGTGGGAAGCAAGGATATTTTGTCATGCTTCCAGGTGGACTATTCTTGTTGATTCTGAAGATACTGGCTGTATAGGACATACCATTTCTTCTGTGGTCTTACTACCAGAAAAGGAGACATATAGGTCATGAACTCCACTGGCAAGAAGGTCTTGTCAGTTCAAGACTTCCAGCCAACAACTTACTATGCCAGTACCCATAGCGGGCAATGTTCTCTCTTTCTGTCTATCACTTGGCATCTTCTTCACATGACTTTGGTGATGAAGCAGACTCAGGTGTACTCTGAAGACAGTCTACTTTCTCTACTGCACTACCAGAAGTGTCATGTTGTGTTGGCTGAGGCCCCCTTTTCCTTCCCAAAGAATTTCAGCATGGAAGAGAAATTTCTTCCCTTTGATGCACTTAGGAATATATTGGAAGCTTCAAACAGCCCCAACCACCTGTCCTATGCTAGCCCTGGCACAGGAATGCAATACATCTTGTGTCCTTGCTTACAACTGAGCCAAAGTCTATGTAAGAGTTATCTGAGTATAGGTGCTGTCCCTAGGGCCCAGCCCTTCCTGGAGAGCACTCACCTCTTTTCTTTTCCTGTAGGTGGGGCCATAGGCTACAATCACATGCCCAAAGAGATGAGAGGTGTTACATGTTATCACTGTGTTATCGCTAAGCTCTCTGGTTCTTACCTGCCTCCATTACTAGTTATCCTTGCCTTGTTCCTCGTTAAAGGGCTGTTATACTGGTGACCTGGGAGAAATTAAAACAAAACAAAACAAAACAAAACAACAAAAACAAGGGCAAAAGATTCCTAGAGGAGCACCTGCCAAAGAAACCACGCCCAGTCTCCACGCTAACTGGGGCTTTGTAATTTACCATAGGTTGAGACTAAACCTCCATGGACTGTATGGTCTCCATGACCCTATAGTCTCCAGTGTGACTAAAGTGATTTTAGTAAGTTTGGGGAGATGCAAAAAGCCCCCAACATGTATTGTTGTTATTCTATCAAATATTAATTGAGGTCCTAAGCAGAGTCTGGATAGCTCTCGAACTGTGACGGTGACCTTGGTCTCTTTATCATGTAAGCAGAATCGGTTTTTAGAAGATTTATTCATTTGCTTATTTACTTATGTGTATGTATGCGTCTGTGTGACATATGTGCAAAAGTGTGTGCAGGTATGCTCACCTGGGCATACCTGTAGACAGATGCAAGGATCGTAGGGGGAGGGGCGCGGGGTGTCCTTATCTATTACTTTTCACCTGTTGCTTTGCGTTGGGGTCTCTCCTTGAACCTGGTGCTCACATTTCCCCTCTGCTTTGACTAGTCTGGAAGACAGCAACCCTTCGTGAGCTTCCTGCCTCTGCCCCACTCAGATCTGAGGTTCAGGTGTGTGGGAGACAGCCTGCTTGTTCCACGAGCAGTTGGATCTGAATGTCAGCACTCATGGTTACACAGCAAGTACTCTTAACCGCTGAGTCATCTCAGCAGGCGTCACTCCTTTTAGGCTCACAACCTGTTTCTCTCTGTAAACCATTCCTCCTCTGTACTCATATCCCCCCACCCCCACCCCCACCCCCGCTGGTGCCTCTTTTTTTAAGGAAAGTTAAGATGTAAACACAGCTACCATCCACTTAAGATTGCCTCAACAGACAATCTTAAGGCCTCTATCTTCTCCTGAACTTTTCCATGTTTCCTTGCTTTTTCCTTCTCAGGAACATCAACCATGGATCTCAAGGTCCCTTCAAGTGAGGGATGATTTATTCTCAGGATGGTTAATTACATCACTTTCCATAAGATCCTTGATCCTTATGAGATTCTAGGTCAAAATGAGTTAGGGCGCACACTATTCAGCTCAGTGTACCCCCACTCACATTCAGTGTTTCTCAGGAGGAAGTGAGCAGTGGGAAGGCCCTAAAATGACAGTTACCAAATAGAGAGGGATACATTTTGACTTTCGTATTACTCCGTTTATGTTGTCTCCTAATTAATATAAGAGGATGCAGAGTTTTGAGACACTCTCCTTGGGGGATTGGAATTGAAAATTATAACTTTCTGATAAATGCTCTGTAGTGTCTGCCTATGGAGCTTTCTCATTTGATCTACTCAGCAGCCTGGTGAAGTAGGCATGGTGGCAGCTTTAATGAGAGCCGTGGAGAGAAAGATGCAAGGCTCAGCGTGAACACATCCTGCCAGCGTCCTCTGTTAGTGATTGCTGGGATGGTCTAAGGCAAAGGCGCCGCCGTCTTGCTCTCTTAGGAAGCAGCCTGGTGTGCATAACGTTTTTCTTCCCACAGTACTCAAGGAGGCATCTATCCCGACTTCTATTTCCATATCCCAGTTTTCATCTGCTTTTCAGATGTAAGGCTTATGTTTGCTTAGACATCATGACATTAGGGCCTGAAGTGAGTTCACCCATAGGTGCTTGTAACCCTGAGTGAGTCACATCCCCTTACTGAGTCTTGGCTTAAAGCAGAGAAAGAAAAATAACTTTCTTACAAGAAGATAGTGAAGAAAAGAACTTCAAGCAAAGGCACCCCTAAGATCAACCGCCTCTTTTCAGTATGTGGTATGTCTTTTACATGTTAACAGAACAAAAGAGAAAAGAAGGCAGACCAATCATTGGAGTGTGCAGAGCCACACGGATGGAGTCCCGTGTATATAAGATACACTGGGTCTCAGTCTCATGAGGTATGAAATGCTGGCTGGGTCTCCAAGTTCACTGAGTGTCATGATTTACGGACAAATGATTGAAAGAATGATTGCAAACAAGGAACTCTATCATTTCTCTGTTTAAATTCAGATCAATTTAAACATGGCAGGAGGAGCCTATAGAAAGACTTGCAGCTCCAAGCAGAGGAGGGAGAATCTGAGAGAAGCTCGGGAAATTTCCAGCATTGCTTCAGTGCATCACACAAAGGAAAAGGTAACCGAGACGTTTCTTGTGGATTTAAGGTGGAGTGAGGCTTATTATTATTTTTAAAGATTGCTTTAATGGGCCACTCTCCCCCAAAATAATCGCACCGCGTCTCCCGTTATCCCTCGGTGTCCTGTGTAGATGCTGGGGTTGGGGTGGGGATGGGGGTGGAGGGGATGGGGGATGGGGGATGGGGGATGGGGAATGGGGGATGGGTGGTGGTGGTGGAAGTCAGCAGTGTTTCCAAAGGAATTCAGAAGCAGGAGGCGATGTCAGGCTCAGATCAAATAGAAAGAACTTCTAAGGTCTCCGCTTATTAAAAATGTATGTCATGCGTTCAAGGATTTTCTTGCACAGTAATTGCACACAGGCAGAAGCCAGTCAGAAGCTTCTTAACAACTTCACAGCTCTTTCCTGTCCTCATTAAGTGAGGAGGCAAACAAGTCAGTGGAGAAGGGAGACAATAGAGACCCACCGTCTTCAAATTCTGCCAGCAAAGTGTGGAGATTCTTGTAGAGCTTCTGCCAACAGCTTCTACAGGGAGACATGGCTTGACATGGTGTAGACAGGGCAGGGGTGGCTCTCCAATGTTCTGTTTACACGAACAGAGGTACTTAAGCCAGTCCAGTCTCAATACCGCTCTCCATCTCACCCCAACCGGCGTCCCTCCTGTGTTCTTAGTGTTCGGCGCTGTTTCCAGACTTTGCATTTAATATTCCTTTTCTTGTCACACACCAGCTCCCCTCCTTTACAAATTCAGACAAAATCTGGGTCTTGTGGCGCCTGCCTATAATTACAGCTCTGCAGAGGGGCAAGCAGAATTGAAGGGTTCAAGGTTAGCTTGGGCTACCATAGGATCTTGTTTTAAAAAGCAAAAAGTGAAGATGATGCTCCAACATTGTAGAGAGTTTGGGGTGACTGTTCAGGCAGCAAACTGTCTCTGTCATTTTTTTTTCCACTTTGGAAGCTGCTAACCTGAACTTCCTGTTTACTCAGGTAATTAATTTTATTCCTTCTTAAGTCTCTGATGGGGTTGAAGACCAGATAGTTTGGTTTCACAATTAAGCTTAATAGTTGAGGGGTTAAGATGTTTTTAGGTCTAGATAGATTTTTTTAAGTTGATAGAGATGAGGTATGATAGATATTGATTTACATTCAGAAATTAAGACTCACCAAGATAGGAAAATGTTTTCTTCAAGGCTGCCAAATACAAATGGCTAAAACACTATGAGTGTAACATTAATATAATTCCTGATTGTTTTCTGGTTCTTCTTTCTGTACGTAGTTTATTTTATATATGTATATGTAAAAATATTATTTAAAAAAGCAAAACCAAAGCCAAAAGCAAAGCAAGGCAAAAGAAGAAATGATAAATGTATTTTAATTTCAAAAATTAAAAAAAAAAAAAATAGAGAAAAAACAAACAAAAATTCAAACCAGAGTGATTCCAACACTTTCCCGGTGTGTATTCTTGCCTTAAAACCAGAACTCAAAGTGTTCCTTTTTTTTTTTAAAATAAGAAATACACCTGTTTTAAATCCACCTCAGGATAGTCACCAAGCCAAAGATCAGTAACTGTATCATAGCTGATGCAGTGTAAGAGTTTGTACATCTTGATACCTCTATTTTGTTAGTCACGTATCTGGTGACGATGTTGTGTGCACCAGTGCTGCATTAGCAACAGGACAGAAACAGAACGTAGCATCTGCCTTTATCTAGGTTTCAGACTATGAGAAAGAAAATTGTACCGAAACAAAGCCTGGGCTGTCTGTAGATTTTAGACAAAGCGCTCAACGGGGAGACAGAGTGCTTAAGTTACAACATGGTTTTAGTCAAGACTGATAAAATATGGTGTGATGTAACTCTCTTCTGTATTTCCCTTGTTCCAGAAACCACTCAGTGTGATGGCCAGGAGATGGTTTTCTGCCCAGCGGAGTTTTCTCCGCCGGGTGCACTGGGTGGAGTGATGGGCCCTTTGGCTTCCCCGTAGTCTGCTATAATTTTTCTGTGGTGGTAACATTTAAAGTCCCTTAGAGGGAATGGGAAAGCATAGAGGCAGAAATGAAGCCAAAAGAAAGAGGATGAAACTGTGGCTGTAATAATCAACTCTCCTGCATTTTCCCCTATACAGAAGAGTGGAAAGGATGGATCAAACCTGCATAGAAGGTCAAGTTTCTCTAAGGAGGCTCTTCACAGGCATTTGCTCTGAATGCAGCGGCCCATTAAAGAGCTCTTCTCAACCTTTCCACCCCCTGATGACTAGATTCTATGGCTGGGCTGTATGGTAGGTAAAAGGGTGGTCTCAAAATCACATACATGTGTCTTGGGACAAATACCAGGGTTCACCCTGAGATAGCCACTCCTATCTGAACCCTCCTTTTATTAATTTACATATTCCCCAAGTGGTAGACTTTCATTTGGTCCAATACTTGCTCTTTGTCAGGTGGTGAGGATGAAGGCGTAAACACAGAGACGATGTTTCAGTTACTGTATTTCCACGTGATTCAGGGTCAGACAGTAGCCATTATGCAGGAGCTTCTGGAAGCCTCAGTTTCCTTTTCAACTTTAATCACCTCATACACATAGATGCACTATCTAAATATACGTTTGTTTCTTTTAGCTATGTATAATTTTATGTGAATAAAAATTCTTTTTTTAATCAGCATGAACCATATTCTGATCATATACTGATCGGAGTTGATTCAGCTTAGTTTCCGGCATCGGGCCAGGTCAGGGATGTTTAGGTTGGTATGGCTGTTGATATCATATACTAATCTGAGTATTTCTTTTTTTTTTTTTAATTCAGAAAAGGGCATAAATGGGAAGGAAAATGAATTAATTATTTTATCATGAGTGTGAGAGAATGCCTGACAAAAACAACGTAAGGGACAGAGGATGACTTTGTTTTGCTTTGTTGTTTTGATTTTTGTTTGTTATTTTTGAGACAAGGTTTCCTCTGGGTAGCCTTGGCTGTTCTGAACTTGCTTTGTAGACCAGGCTGGCCTCGAACTCACAGAGATGTGCCTGCCTGCCTCTGCCTCCCAGAGTGCTGGGATTACAGGTGTGGGTCACCAGGCCCAGCTCAGAGGAGGCAGTTTTGCTCAGTCTGTGGGAATACAGCCCACTATGGAGCAAAGGCATGGTGGTGGGCAGTGGAAATTCATGCCTAGGACTCCTTCTCTCTTCTTATCTTCGCAGAGCAGGAGGAAGAGACCTGGTGGGAAGTTGAGGCTATCAACACCCAGGCCCTCCCAGCAGCAGCAGCAGCAGCAAACTTCCTCCTCAAGTTCCTTCATTTCTTCAAACAGCGCCACTGGCTAGAGAGCTAGCAAATACATTCCACATTCAGACCTCAACAGGGGCCTTCCAAGGGGGGCTCTTTGTAAGCGTGCAGCATTGTCCTTCCTAAACCGTGAAAACTTGAATCTGCAAGGAGACTTTTGGTACCCCCTGCTACAGGTAATGGCTTGCTTTAGAATTCACATATTTTCACCAGGTTCTTTTCCCCCCAAAATGGACTGAAAACACATAATTTCAATATGAGCAGGTATAACGTTTGAGTTACTAACACAAGCCAACTAGCGTTAGTTCTGTGCACACGCAGGGCAGTCAGTATGTCCACGGAGGATGCGAACCTGGGAGGTAGGTTTTCAATAAAAGTGTATGTGTAAGTTCACTGAGAGACCACAGACTTTTGCTAACTCTGGGCCTTCTTTTGGAGACCCAGAGGAGAAAAAGAAATCAGCAATGCAGTGAAGTCCCACCCATGAAGCACACAGAAGCCAAGGCAAACGCACACATTCTCCCACTAAATCTCTACTTAGAACCTAGTGCAAGTGCAGTCACTGTTAAGATTTTCATTTTAGGCAAAAAAAAAAAAAAAAAAAAAAAAAAAAGTAAGTTATTAGGTGTTATGAGAAACTTTTATACTTCCTCCTTAAAACAGCGCTTCTACCCTCTCCTCTGCAGGGCATGGCTCACACATCTGCTGAACATGACAGAGAAGTATGCCAATTCCATTCGCTTTGAGAAACATGTCTTTGCTGAAGTTAGGTCTCCTTGATTGGACAGGTGGGGCAGGCATGCTAAATGGGGCCCCATGCCGTGTCATGTCCATACAAGGCCCTGGAAGGAAGCCTGGCTGTGTAGACAACCAGCTTTATCCCTTAGCCTGCCTGGGAGCCTGCCGTTGTATTCCACACAGCTAAACAGCAGCTCATGCACCCCCCCTGTCTCTCCTCTCTCCGAGAACTTTCAGGAGCGATGACCTACCCATGGACCCTTTACACACTCGCCACTCCCTTGCCCAGTTCTAAATCTTGCATCCACCAGGCATTAGGTCTGTCTTTACAGACACAGCCATAACAACAACAAAAGGCTCAGTGAAGTGTGTAGTATTGGAAGGTGTGAATTTTACTTGAGCTCATGCACTCCGAGCTTTGTCATTTGATTTTGCTGGCCTTGACAAAACTGATAGAAATAAATTCAAGCCTTAGCATGCCACTTATGAAGTTAATCAGGCTCCCCCTTCATGGCGTATTTTTCCTTTCATGTTTTATAGGGAAACAGAAGTCTGAGGAGTGGTGGACTGACAGTCTGACTTGCTCAAAGAAACGCTTGCAGTGATACCGACTCTGGTTTTTGGTTCTACACAGCGGTGCCCTTTCTGACCCTTCAGCACCTTCAGGACGGAAAGGGCTTCCCTGGGAGGTAGGAGTGTTCTTTCCTGGAAGCCTTGAAACAATCACTCCACCACCACCTTCTGGGAGGGCTGGAGGCAGCTCTGCCGAGATGACATGGCTTTTCTCTAACGCAGCTTCCGCGGCTGCTACAAGCTTATGCTCTGTGGCTGGTTTGCCTCAGTTTTGTGACGGTGCCACTGATGCGCTCACTATTGCCAGGCACTGCAAGCTCCTTCGTGGTCCACAATTCAAAGAGACGGATCTATTTGCAGGTTGAGAGGGTGGGGCAGCTCAGCAGGCAAGAGTGCTTGCCAAAGGACCATAAAGACGTGAGTTCATATGTCACACGTGCCCATAAAAAGTGGGTGAACACCCCTGCAATCTCAGCATTTAGGAGGTGCAGAAACAGGAGGGTTATTGGGGCCTACTCGATGCCAAGTTAACTCTGGGTTCAGTGAGAGGCCCTCTCTGAAGGGAATAATGTGAGAGTGATACAACAGAATGAATGCCACAGTCCTCCTCTGACCTCTACATGCAAACACCAGTACACACACCCTCATCCACATGTGCAAAGCCTACACTCACATGTACCACACACACATCCACTCACACACAAACATATTTAAAAATCATTTGCCCTAGCAGCATTCTTGGTGTTTCCCCTCTTTCTCATTTATTGACTGAGAAGGCTGTGGTGGGCCAGCCCCAGCAAACACTGGGATGCACAGATCCGTCATTCTAGCCACACTGTCCAGCCCCACCACTTGCTGGATCCATGACACGGCAACTCTCGGATGCCCTCACCCTTGACTCTCTGCTGCCGAATTCAAAGCATGGTGAGTGTGTACTTACCTAACGGGCTGTCAATCAAATTAAATACAGCCTTGAGGCAGGCTACTTCTAATGAGCATGATGATGACTGCTCAGTGCTGGCTAGGAATGTTTTTATGATTCTCCTGAGCTGTCTCTTCTCAATTACTCACCAAATCTGTCACTTTCTTGCCATGAACAAATGATGGGTTATACCTCAAGAACTTTATTAATCATTGGCATCTTTTCTGAAGGATAAATAAATCATAAATACCGGTTTTTTTTTGTTTTTTTTTTTGTTTTGTTTTTTGTCTTTTAACCTCTCATTACTCAAACCATCTTATAGACGGGGCTTAAGCAGAGTTGGATACTTTCTTATGGACAGGATAGCTTCCAATGTTTTACTTGGCTCACATTTACACACCTCCCTTAAATCCACTCCCCATGTTACAGGTCTGTGGTGTTTCTAGTCACTGTCTTTGACAGTGTCACCATGGGAACTGTGCATGCGTAGTAGATCAACACACATTGTATAGCTATCTGATAGCATGTAATAGCATATTGGGACTACTTTTCATATTTTTATTTTGTTCCCTGAGGCAGCCACACAGACATGGTAGCTCCAGTTTAATGTCTGAATGACTCTTACACATGCACCGTTCCTTTCCCATTGAAACAGACATGATCCCAGCTAGTGAAAAGCAAAGATAAGCCATAAATGGAGTTGCCATCTGAGTTTGTGCAGGTGCTGGTCTGGGAACATCCGGGTGCATGCGATTATATATCTTCCTTCCTTCCTTTCTTTCTTTCTTTCTTTCTTTCTTTCTTTTTTCACACACAATAGTACTCGTTTCTTTTAGAACACACATTACAATGTTCAGTTCATTACAAGCCACGACAAAGCCCAGTCGGAACCCAAGGGAAGACTCTCTCATTCTTTGTGTCCGGAGGAGCTGTTCCCATTGTAGCTCAAACAATTTCAGTCCAGGAAATGCCAGCTGGTGATTTGCTTTGTGGTGGGTTTAGAGATCGGCTACTTTTTTGCCCTGAATTCTTACATGCTATCTCATATATTGAGGCTCATCCTCTCATAAATAATATTTGTGCAACATTTTTAAGACAAGGTCTCATTGTAGCCCAGGGCTTTCCTTAGACTCTCTGTATAACTGTGAATGACCCTGAGCTTCTGACCTTTTTGTCTCTACCTCTTGAGTGCTGGGATTACGGGTGTGCACCATTATATCCAGTTTTATATGGTCCTGGGGATTGAGTTCAGGGTTTCAAGCAGGATAAACAAGCATTCTACCAACTGAGCTACATCTGCAGCCTCTCAAATAGACCTTACAGTGATAAAGAACCAAGCTGGATTCAGCTGAATCTTTACGTCACAAAAACCATGTCCCTTTACCTCACATTATTTGCTTTTCTCCATTTGGAGCTGAAACAAACCACTTCATAAGAAATTCATCAATTTTTCTCTGTGTGCACTTTACTTAAAAGAGCCTCCTGTGCTGCACACCGTGCTCTGTGGGGACACTGTGTCACAGTCAGCTTGCCTGGAGATCAAAGTGGAACATCCAGGGCTCACAGAAAGCCTGCAGTGTCCCTGTGATGCTCCATCCAGCAGGCCTCTTGAGTGCATCAGTTTCAAAGGGCTTCTGGGATGATACATAATGCATTCAAATTTTGAGACAGTTTACGGAATCAAAAATCATCGTCGTTTCGACAGATAAAATGACAGCGGCTTCCTCCAGGTTTTCTTCCTTGTTAGACATTGCCAGGCTCTCTTCTTTCTCCTCTCTTTAGTGTGGAATTTAATTTTTCCAATTGGTACACCATCTGTATATGAGTTGTGAATATAACTTGAAATGTAATTTATGCATGAGTTGTCATTGCTATCTGTTCCAGAATATGCAGTTTAAGAAATATTAAACATATTCATTTCCCCCTAGGCTCCTCATCCTCTTCTTCCTCTTCATTCTCCCTTTCCTTTTCATCCACCTTCCCTCTCTCTCTTTGCCTTCCTTTCTCTCTGCTTTCCATCCCTCTCTTTCAAGTCTGGTCAGACCTTCAACTAAACCGCTGTTTTTTTCCCTTGGAACAATAGCAACTCTCTTGTCCATTTTTCAGTACTATCAAAAGTACTTTAACAAATGCCTCCTCTCCCTCCCAAATGCAAAATATAGAAAAACATCTGTTTAATGTGGAAGCAACTTTAAGAAGCCAATTAAGTGATGACCTACACATTTTATGACAGAGAAATTTAAAATTGGTCCAATATCAGCATCCATTTCCCGAGTGATATTTTTTTTTCTTTTGTCAAATTTATAACGCCAGCGATTGTAAAAGATGCCATTACTTTCTGTATGAAGACAGGAAAAGAAACATCACCAAGTGAAATGAAGAGCTCTTTCTGACAGGAAGACACATTTCTGCTTTGGAGCCAAGTGTTAGATGACCCTGTTTTTACACATCTATCTTTTCTTTGATAAGTTTATAATTTTCACCCTGTGTTCCATAAAGAGCAAGTTCTAGGAAGAATAAACACATGCATAAACTTCTAAAAAGGGAAGAAGCCTGCTTGGGTAGTCAAGGGTGTCAGCAGGAAAGGCAGACTGGCTGCTGATAGCTTCTTCCGTGCTTTAGGATGCTCTTTGCCCAGGGGTCATCTGGCATCGTGACCTCGACGTGCTACACAGATTGGTTACTCATGCAGGCACTGTTCACCAGCCTCATGCCCTTGACCCCTGGGACAGGGCTGTGTCTGCCAGGCTGCCTTTCCTGTTTCCTCAGGGATTCGTTCCACATCACCGTAGCAGAACCTTCGTTAGGGTCTGCAGGAGTGGTAATCATTTATAGAGAAACATAGAGAGGATGCTACATCTAGGAGCAAAAAACAGTTACTAGAAACATAGAAAGACGAGAAACTCAAATGCAGTTAGATGGCTTTTTAAAAAATGGCAAAACACACCAGTGTGCAAGAGCATCTCAGGGACTGCTAGCTACCTCATCTAGCTGATTCGGTGAGCTCCATGTTCCGTGAAAGATTCTATCTCAAAACACACAAGATGGACGTGGGCAAGAAAGATGGCTGAGTATTGCGTTCTTATTGCACAAACATAAGGACCCAAGTTCAGATCCCAGCACTCACAGAATAAGCTGGAGTGTTCTAGCCTTTGACTATACTCCAGAATTGTTGGGAGATAGACTGCAAGGTTGCTGAGACCTGCTGGCTACCAGCCTGGATGAAAGCATGTGAGCTCCAGCTTCAAGGAGAGACGCTGCCTCCAAAGCATAAAGTGGAGTGTAATAGAGAAAGACACTTGATCCTTGAGACTCTCTTCTGGTTTTCAAACATATGCACTGGACCAAGCACTTTGTGGATTAGTGTGTATAACACACACACACACACACACACACACACACACACACACACACACACACACACACACACACACATTTCATCAGTATGAAATGAGGACTTTATGGTAATTTTGCCTTTTTTCCCCCTCTAAGACTACCGGATTGCCTGTTGTGGTTTCTGGGAAGATTTCGCATTTGTCATTCAAGTTCTATTTGGTTCCTAACTTGCTCTGGCAAAGTTTATTTTCCTTGTATAGTTGATGACGTTCTCCCCCCCCCCCCCCCCCCGACAATTGCAGTCTTCAGTGAAAGGAAAAGACATGGCATGTGTACCAACAAAAGTCACAGCCATCCCCCTGAATAGTTAGTATGTTCTTTTTGTTACTCTGTGTTTTCCATTCTCTTCAAAATACTAAGAAGCAAGGACAATAGATTCGCAACATTGATGCAGAGATAGTAAATACTTTCTTGCTTGTTTCCGGATTTATTAGAATTCATTACTTCTTCCTGATGGGCTAATGCTGTCACAGTGTGGAGCTGGTATGCTATGCCATAAGTTATTTTTATAAGACTCTACTTACATGATTTTATCACTATGAGTTTTTCCTCATTTCCTGGAAGTTATCAAGCTGACATTAAAAAAAAGCATCTTCTAATGATAGTGAATTTTCATAAGCTATTTCCATCAAATCTCATCCTCAGATGCTGTGTTTGGCCCAGAGTCAACATCTAGATTTCCTTTGCTGCATTGTCTTTCTTAGCCGAATAGGGTGCGTGGGTATTGATTGCATGTTATCGAATGTAATGCTTAGTTTTATAAATGCTTTATAATAAAAGTGTTAGCAAACAGAAGCCAACATTTTATGCTAAGTATATGAATCCCAAATTAACAATAGGAAGTTGGTGGTTTTCATGTTTTGGCAAGACTTTCACTGTGTTATTTCTGATGTGGGTGTGTGTGCTTGTGCGGTGTGTGTTCATGTGTGTGCATGTTTGTGTATGTGTGCTTGTGTGTGTGTGTAGGAGCAGGTGAACATGTGTGAACGTGCATGTGGAGGTCCGAGTCTTACTTAGTCACTTTCTATTTTATGTGCCGAGACAGGGCCTCATAGTGGAACCCAGAGCCCGCTCATTTACCTAGTCCAGCTAGTTTATTCCATGGATCTTCTCTCTCTGCCTCCTCCTGGCTAGTGGGATTATAAATTGTCTTGGGCAGCTTTTACGTGAGTCCAGGGGATTTGAACTCTGGCTTTACCCATTGTCTCCAGCCCCACACCCATTTAGGGAATGAACTCTAATCTATCAAGAAGGCTGCAAGGCTGTTAGCCTCCCTCTTCCCAACATGCTGAGCAGCCTGTCCTGCTGCTTGATTGTCTGTGGCTATTGGCTCCTTTCCAGTGTGTTTAGGTTCTCTTGTATACAGGCTGTAAGTCTGCGCACTTTTATTTTTATAATAAAAAATTACTCACTTCAGAGTCTATCAGGACTTCTCGTGTTCTTTGATGGGAGGGCCTTCACAGGAGAATGGAAGGTGAAATTGGCTTTTCTTTTAACTACAGACCATACTTATAGCAGCTGTGGCAGAAGCCTCCTTCTGTGGTCTAGCAGTATAAAGTCCATGGTGGCTCCCAGAGGCACCGTGTAGCAGGTCTAATGACAGAGCTCACAGGCTCTAGAATTTTCATTCTTCCATATGTGTACATATGACTGCACATATGCATGTGCAATGTGTATGCAAGAGCATGCAAATGTGTGTGAGCATCCATGTGGATGCAGAAGTATCAACTTGTGGTTACAGACCAAACTCTTATCTGTTATTCTGTGGCCCTTCCACTAATAAGAAGCCAGAAACGTGTTTTGTTTTTTCCATTTGAAATTCCTAGAGTCGATTCTGTTTTCTTGGTTGGTAAAATTGTTGCACACAGAGGAGAAAAAGCCCATAGACCATGCTGGTTGTTCATATGTGGCTCCACTAGTGGACAAATATGAATAAATACACAAATATTTAGGAAGAAGAAACTGTATAAAAAGTGCTAATTTTGTTTATGAAGATCTCCACTTTGCAATTCAAGGGCAATATTCTTTTGATTCTAATTATTTATCATTACTCATTTTGTACTTATTTGTGTTATTAGTTATGATGACGGTGATGGCCATGTCAGCAGTGATGATGATGATGATGATGACGACGACGACGATGATGATGACCACGACGACGACGACGGTGATGTTGATGACGATGTGACATGGTTTTGTATTGAGCAGGTTGGCTTACACTTTACTGTACACCTGGGGATGACCTTGAAATTCTGATTCAACTCTCTTGGGTCTACCCTCTGAGTGTCTGGGTTATAAGAATATGCTACCAGGCCTGGTTTTACAATGCTAAGGATCAAGCCCAGTGGCCTTGTGTATGCTAGACAAGAAATGTGCCAACTGGGCCACATTCTCTGCACTCAGTTATTATTATTAGTATCAGTATTAGCACTAGGACTAGCACTTTTTGGTCTTTGGAGACAGGGTCTGATTATATAACCCTCGGTGTCCTAAAACTTGTGGCAATCACAGGCATATACCAAGCATGCCCAGGCAGTTTGCATCAATTTAACCCTAAGAACTCCATGTCCCTCAAGGTCTCACAGAATTCCTCCTCTGTTAGTATGGAACTCTTAGCGCCTGTCTGCCACCCGCCCCCCACCCTCCCAGCCCTCATTCCATCACCTACAGTAACACCCATGGAAGGTAGAGCTTCTAGGATCCTTTCTACCTTCTGACATCTAAGCCTGGATGTTTATCTCAAATATATCAGGGAACCTTTCCCCCAGTCTGCTGCTGCAGAGATTTTAATGACAAATCCATTCAGTTATACGGGGGCTCTATTGGAACCCCATTCTTCCTGAGGTGGAGGATGAGGAGTAAGTAACTGAGACATGAAAGGGAACAAAAAAAGTGTCTTACTTAGAATGTCACCCCCTCTCCTCCCCACACCCATACACTATCACCTCCGTTAATCCAAATGGCTCAGTATTCTCCTGAAACTTCAACTGGGCTCAAGATGAAGTCCTCACTATGCAGTTAGGTCCCTGCTCCAGTGACCACACTCAGGCAGCACACTGCAATATTTTGCTCAACAGAAAACTTCATATGCAACAGTGCTCTCTTAAGATTAAAATGGAGCTGAGATATTCCTATGACCTAGAGACTTGTAGCCATGGTAACGTTGTAGTACAATATATTATTCAGGTGCTGGTGGTAATGCTGGTGTCAACAAACCTGTGGCACTGGCTGACCTGTAAAAGCATAGCATGTGCAATCATGTACAGCACTGACTTAATACTTGATAATGGCAGTAAACACCTATGCCACCGTTTGATGTGCATATTGTAATATACAATCATTTTACTTACTATCTTCCTCTATATAATGAAGATTTGTTATCTGCTCCCCTTATGCCAGCAACAGTATCATACATGTCCTGTTTACTATATTATGTGACCACATTAAGAGACTATCCAGGCCAGCCATGGTGGTCCATACATGTAATTTAGTCCTTAGGAGGTAGAGATAGCAGCTTCAGGTGTTTATGTAGCCTGCTTGAGGTCAGTTTGGATTACAGGAGACACTGCCTCACCTCTCCTGAGCCCCCAAAATAATGGCCACATGGAGTGGCCCTAACCAGCTGGTTTGGGGCAGACAGATCCTAGGAGAGTTTACACAGTATGAAATCACCCCACATGTGTTTCTCAGAAGTAGGAATGCACTTCGTTCCAAAAGTGACACATTGCAGAGAATAAGGGACTATAGAGTGCTCAGCACTAAATCGAACATCTCTACTATCTAAGGACTCAGGGGACATTGTGGGAAAGAGCCAGAGGTCAGGAGGGACTGCTGTGAAATAATGTCTTCTGAATATGACTTGCCAGTGTACTCATGCATGTGCAGTGGCTGTGGTTATCTACGTGAGGCCTGCACAGGACCAGGCTGTCCAAATTCCTGTATAGATGGGGAGGGCTTGGGAAGCCCCACTTAAAGGCTGCTGAGATAGAGGTGGTTTCCTTCAGGGAACTTATCCCTGGTGGACTACCCACGCTCCTGTGGATGGCCTTACACCCATGTGCACCCATGTACACCAAGTGACAACACTGACTGGCCTAAGTGGATTGTGAAAAGAAGACATGAAGTTAGGAGAGGGTGTGATGGGAGATTCTATGGGGAGATAGAGGCAGAGTGAGGCATTTATATAATCACAGTAAATTATATATATGCCTGAAATTATCAAAGAATAAATAAAAATAAAATAAAAATAAATTTTTATTTACAAAACCCTTTTAGTCATCCTGGTATTGTCTGAATTTATGTTTAACCCTATTGTTTGATTAAAGATCAGCTGAAGCCTCTTATCCTGAATTATCCAACACATTTAAGAAGGCCAAACAATGTGAGTGGGGAGAGCTGTGTTTGGCCCAGGGTTAGTCCGTTCCTGATAGTAGTGGCCCCCAAAACCCTTTCTGTATACACCTGTCAGTAGAATGCTAAACCCATTCTGTATACACCTGTCAGTTGAACGCTAAGCCCTTTCTGTATACACCTGTCAGTTGAATGCTTGTTGCGTGATAATAAAACCCCACCTTGCTGATTTATTTCTCTAACATGGAGTCTCAAAGCTCTGTGGTCCATTTTCACAGTTTGAGGGACTAAAGCTCCTTCAGGTTAGTCAAGGGAAGCAAGCACTTTTGAGATGTTTATAAGCTTCTAAGTCTTTTAATTTTCTGATCAAGGTTAATGAAAATCTTACTGAAAGTAATCTCAGTAATGTCTAAAAGTAAAACACCCTAAGTGCGTTCTCTCTCTCTCTCTCTCTCTCTCTCTCTCTCTCTCTCTCTCTCTCTCTCTCTTTCTCTCTCTCTCCCTCCCTCCTCCCCCTAAGGTTTATAGGGTTAAAGTTGAAGTCCCAAAGGACTGACTTTTAAGGAGTGAGCATATGCATTCTGCTCATGGGCTTCTCATCCCCTTCTGTGCTAATTGAGAATCCGTCTTGCTTTTGATGAAAATGTGTGTGTGCATACACACAGACACACATGTGGGAGAGGCATTCAGGTACTGTTTCTCCTGTTAGACACCCTGTGTGTGTGCCTCTAGGGTCTGTGGAGGGATTGTGTCCCAAGGAGCTGAGGAAATGAAAGAGAAACACATTTTTCAACCCTTTATTGTTGCCGTTGGGCCTGTAACTTCAGCCCGAATGACGGCTCAGGGCTGTAGGATGAGGGTCTCTCTAATACCTTTCTCTCCTATTGTAAGTCCATCTCAGAGTTAATCATTTTCTTCAAGGAGGGAGTGCTGTAATAAAGATAATTAAATTGAAATTTAATATAGTGGGGCAGTGCACTATAACTCCGTATCAGATGAGGTTCTGAGAGAAACCATTTACTGTGAGGGTGGAGTATATGGTGTGTAATTAACAATTATGTTTGTCAGGGTTATGAAACAGAAAATTAATAACACGGCGACTGTGAAGCAGTGTGCAGAGCCACAAGAATTAAGGTGACTAGACTACTATTTACCCTCACAGCAACGGCATCTTCTTACTCCAGAAACAGAGCACCAGTTCATGTGAATTTACTGACATTTTTTAAATGCCTCTCCATTTTAGCCTGGGAATTTGTTTTTTCTCTCTCTGCAGCAGTTATTTTCTGTCCTGACCACATACTAGAATCCCCCGAAGAACTCTGTAAATCCCGATGCCCAGGTCCACTGTAGACACAGCAAAGCAAAAGCCCTGAGGTTGAGGCTGGAGTGAGTGCCAGTATTTCAAAGTACTCTCTAGGTGGTCACCCTGGGCAGCCAAGATTGAAGAGAGTGCTAGTAAATATTTAATGTGATTGATTTCCCTAGCAGAAGTGTTAGGTTAAAAGAAAAGGCAAGGAAAGAAGAAAAAAAAAAAAAAAAAAAAAAAAAAAAAAGAACTATACAATAAGGATTCACAGACTGTATTCATCTTGACCAATGAAAGTGTTTCAGGACGTGTCCTCAAATAGGAGGGGAGATCTTGAGACAGAATGGCCTAAGCTTCCTGCAGAAACCCCTCTGAGAATCCCCGCCCCCTTCCCATCATCCATTCCTCAGCTTCCCCGGACCCACAATTGTTTTCACGTTTCTCAATGAGCCTAGCCACAGAATTCTGAAAATGACTGTGGGCAAGAACTGTCTCCTAGCCTGTTGGCCCTCTGGGAAGGCCCATGCCAGAATGAGAGGGCAGCATGGTCACAGCGATGATCCCTCACCGGGGAGATGGAAGCATGTGTGCTTGGCAAATCGCCATTCGAAACACGCCTGCAGATCTCAGCAAGACTGAATGCTCCTAACCTCAGCCCGTGCAGCTCCTGCTGCAAGGGAAAGCTGCTGCTCCTGTGTACAGCGTACACAGACAGACAGACAGGCATACGAGTAATTGATGAAATCACAGGCAACTTTGGGGTAAATAACATTTCTTTATTGGTCTTTGAGTTTGAGCTGTCACCAGTCTGGCTCGTTGGTGAGTTTATTACTCACTGGGCTTACATAATTTACTTTTGGTGAAATGTGTGTTTTGAAGCTATCTTCCCTGGGTTTTCAATGGGCTCTTGTTGAGAACCTTTGGATTTAGCAATATCAAGCCATTTAAATACATTTTCAAAAACCATGTATGAAGTAATCAAACTTTGCCCGATTTCTGGAGCTTGAGCATACCTTGTATTTAAGATAATGGCTGTGTTGTGTGTGTGTGTGTGTCCTGTGTGTCTATGGTGTGTGTGTGTTGTTTGTTGTATGTGTGGTGTGTGTGTATGTGTGTGTGTCCTGTGTGTCTGTGTGGTGTGTGTGTGTTTGTGTGTGTGTGTGTGTGTGTCCTGTGTGTCTGTGTGGTGTGTGTGTGTAGAGTTGCATTACAGTCAGCTTGTGCACTGAGATTCAATTGCTAAAAATCACTCTTTACGTCCCTTTTCAATTCTGGTATAAACTATTAGCTAAAGATAAACTAGATACAACTTGTTATTGCCATTTGTATTTGGAGAGGACAGCACATTTGCCTTTGTTCATAGCCACTGAACCCTCACAGTTTTTTTTTTTACATTTGGCCACATGTCATGCAGCCACAGCAATCGCACTCAAGTCAGTTTTTCCCAGTGCATATTTTTCTGCAGAGATTATTCTGATTTTTCTGACAGCAAATGAAAAGAACGATGAAAAGCAATTATGCATTTGACTAAGAACAAAAGACCAAGCCTATTAAAATATGAACGCTTTGAAATTTAAATTGGGTTAATCACATTTATCAATACAACTCATTTTTAATTTGCTTTCTCTTTTATTAAATAACTACTGCCTAACCGGGAAGACCACGACTGTATTTATGTAGGCGATGATGTAACCAAATAAGTGTGATATAGCTTTGTAGCCTTGGTTCTTTCAACTCTGACTAGCGGTACCCATGACACATATACAGACAGGACAGGCTCACACCCCAAATGTAATAGAAAACAAAACAAAAGCCCATTCTCTTTATAGCCAGTGGCAGCTCATGCATGGCACATCACTTCTGCAGTGACCTTTTGGGATGGTGTCTAGATCTCAAAGACCCTGCTTTAGCCTGAAAGAGGTACCATGAGACTGGAAAAGGGTCCGTTTGATTAAACGTCTCAGGCTGAATGGGGCCTTGGCCTGAGCTAGGTAAGCACACGGAGTTAGTTCTTCTTTGTCTCTTTGCACCCTCCCCCCCACACACACACACCAAGAATCACACAGCAAAACCATGACAAACACCCACCACTCCTGATGGCCACAGTAGCTAAACAGAGCCGAGACATTTAAGCTCCAAGACCGCTGTGTCAATGCCAGCCACAGAATGTATGGCCATCCATCCCTGCTCACCAGAGAAGGGCCTTACACACACGGACCACATGCCCAAGACATTTCAGTCAGCTAGGAGATAATTTAAGAAAGAAGGAGATGTTGGATTCTTTAAGAAAGCAGCAGTTGCAAACCAGTGAAAGATTTTTAAAATGTTAAATATTACTTGTATAAAATTGTTTCATACCTAGTAAATAGAAAGAATTTGGTGAAAATACTGCAGGAATTGGACCGGGTATCTTGTTGAATCATTTCAAGCTTGTAGCCAGCTATGAAAAGAAGGAGTAAGATCGAGTATATTTTTAAATATTTTAATACATTAAATACATCGAAGTTCAATCAAATACTTATGTTTTACTTTTGCCACAATTTTACTATATACATAAAATAAATAGTATTTGAAAGCAAACCCCAAATAGGTGGTCTCAAGCTTCTCCCTGCTTGACACAGCATCTGTATCCATTTATTTATTTTTAAAGTGTTTTATTAGCTTAGGGAGAACTGGATTTCATAATGGCATTTTTCAAACAAAATGTGTTTCTACTTCCCTCCCCCTGCTTCTCCTCAGATCCCCTCTTTCCTTTGCCTCCCTGCCCTCGAAGCCTAATTCCCACTTTCAGGTCGCACGTGACATGCCAGAGTTAAAAATGACTTTCTGTGTGTTTTATGAAACGAAGACTTGTATGACCATGAAATTTGGGAGGGAAGGGAAGATGGCTCAGTGGAATCTGAGTTGGAATCATCTGGACCCACGTGAAACTGAACAAGGACCACAGGGCTGTAATCTCAGTTCTCCTTCAATGAGATGGCACGCAGAGACCGAGAGGTTCTCAGAGCTCTGACTAGTCAGCCTGGCCTGTGTAGCAGCTAACGGCAGAGAGATTCTGTCTGAAACATGGTGGTGAGAAAGGATCTGAAGCTGCCCTCTGTCATCTATTATGTGCTGTGGTGCAGCTACATGGACATTCACACACATTCACACACACACACACACACACACACACACACACACACACACTCACACACTCACACACACAAAGAATAATATCTATGCCGAACCGATGTACTTGATGAATCTACCTACATACTTAACTATCAGTCTTCTATCTATCTATCTATCTATCCATCATCTATCTACCTATCAGCTATTTCTCATCTATTCTATCTATCTATCTATCTATCTATCTATCTATCTATCTAACTATCTATCTATCATCTATCTATCTGTCATCTATTCTATCTATCTATCTATCTATCTATCTATCTATTAGGTACCCACCCATTCACCTATCTTCTATCTATCATTTGTCTATCACCCATCTAGATGGCAGGAGTTAGCTCATTTCATGTCTGCGTGTCATCTTTCTTCTCTTCCTCCTTTATCTGTTCACAATAGTGTATGAATATGCAATTTCCTTTCAAAGAATCACACACACAGAGTGGAATATTCATTAAGAGACAAGATATATTAATGTTATTCTGGGGGAGAAGACGTGTCTTTGTGCCTGCATCTATAAACCCCCACAGCCAATAAAGCTCTTTATAGCTTTTAGGTAAATACAAAAATAAATGTAAGAGAGGTTCAGCATTTGCCACTAAATTCTGATTTCCATCTTCATTTCAAGGTGCAGAATAAGTCAGAACATAGAGAAAGTGAGAGGCATACATAAGGACTCAAAATATTAGGAAATGTTCATATATAGCTGCGCATAGGCAACGGCCACACTTCATATCCAGGGATGTTTCTCTGGAGTCATCCATCACTTGGGCTGCTTTCCATCTGAGATGCATGGACTCTGTAGTTTCCATGGCACTTGGAGGTGACTGAGGTTGTGCATACCCCACTGCTACAAAGGTGTTTCTTCTTCTGAAC
This sequence comes from Acomys russatus, assembly GCF_903995435.1. NCBI lineage: Eukaryota > Metazoa > Chordata > Mammalia > Rodentia > Muridae > Acomys > Acomys russatus. The sequence goes on along the minus strand of NC_067139.1, from coordinate 31,154,097 downwards.
TCTCTCTGCCACTGCTTCGGTTTCCCATGGAAAGCAAGGTGATGAGGCTTTTCCAAATGCATTTTCTTGTTTTCTGCAATATGTGTTTTTTCAGTCTCACACTGACAGCTTTATTCCACAGTGCAACGGCAGTTGCTAAGCTTTCCTGAACAATGCCATCCCTGCAAAATCACTCAAGGAAGACAGGCTTGCGGAGACAGATTTCAGCCTCAGAAAGGATGTAACAAATCACAGTGTGGGAGGAGGAAAACATATAAAAATGATGAAGTGTACCTTGATAGGAGTGTGCTTTTAATGACCGTCTTCAAAATCAGGCAAAATTCTAGAAACTTCCTCAGTGGAATCTACACCTCTGCTTTCCTCTCCTCTCCTCTCCTCTCTTCTCCTCTCCTCTCCTCTCCTCTCTTTCTCTTTCTCTTCCTCCTCCTCTCTGTCTCCCCCCCCCCCCCGACTATACCCACTGAGTTCCAGGCCTGGGTCATTTGGTGAGCTGGGGGTGCCTAACGTTTCCATAATGAGCCATTCCCCAGTCTTCCTGCCTTCTGAAGGATTTGTGTATAAATGCCTATCAGCTTTGCAGCAGTGAGGCAGCTTCCTGAATTGCTTAGAGCCAGCCTCGAGTTGCCAGCCTCTGAAGTGGCATTACAGCAATGTTCCTTTCTTAATGAGTATTAAATTTACTTTTAGGCAAACCCTCTAGCTGACAATAAAGTGTTCCTTGGGCTTGCTTCTGGCTCTCTCTTCCCTGGTAATTACTCTGTTGCTGGTGATTGCTCAGTCTTTCTCTTTGGATATAGAAGCTTTGTATATTTGTGTCTTGTGCTTAATTTCAGAGCTAGGAACAGCATGAACACTCTTCAAGTCTCTGAGTAGGGCCTCCCATCAGTTCTGCAACAAATCTGCACGGTTCTGAGGTTGTGATACACTATCTAAATTTGAATTCTCACCTTACTTCTATCAGGCTTGAACGATCGTCTACCTGTGAGTCAAATCTATCCCAGCATTTTCATATAAGAGTGGAAGTTCCTTTTGTGTGTGTGTATGTGTGCATATGTATGTGTATGTGTGTGTGTGTGTGTGTGTATGAATTCATGTGTGTGCATGTATGGGTGTGTGTGCATGTGTGTGCATATGGTTGCTTGTGCATATGGGTGCATGTGTGCATGCTCGTGTGTGTGTGTGTGTGTGTGTGTGTGTGTGTGTGTGTGTGTGTGCGCCTGTGTTTCTAAAGACTGAATCTAGTACCACAAAATGCTAGACACATATGTTTACCGGCCTCACCCCACCTTTCTTTTTTAGAGGTTTTAAAGACAGGTTCTCATAGGTTTTTCAGGATGGCCTTTAATTCATTCTGTATCTTCAGCAGGCTTCAAATCTAAGATCCTCATGCCTCAGCCTCCTGAGTAGCCAGGCTCATACAGTTGTGCTACCAGGCTTGGATAAGCTCACAGTTTTAAATAGTAGGAACAGGGGACTGTCATGCTGTCTGTCAGGAACACCTTGCAAAGGACTGGGGCCCAACATTTATGGACTGCTCACAGCTACAGTAACAGCTCCAGGGAATCTGTTGCCTTCTTTGGATTTCACTGACACATGTATGTGCAAGTGTGTGCACTAGCACACACACACACACACACACACAGGAACATGCATACTCACCCTTTTAAAAATGTTTAGGCAGCAGCAGTTTATGATGTAAAAATCATGTGAGATTCTAATTTTGACTTCCATAAATAAAATCTTCTTGGAATTCAGCCGTATTTGTTGTGTCTGTATGAACTACCATCGTTTCTATGCTACAATGGGAGAGCAGAAATTCACCAGTATGCTCTAGCTACACCGATGGCCCCGGGGTCCACAAAACCTAAAACGCTCTCACCTGCCTCTTTATCTGCAAAAACTTGTGGCACCTAGTGCAAGCATTTGATTGATCATGAGCACTTCAATTTCTTCTCACAGCCTCGATGACTTCATCAATGGACAGGGATTGATCACACAGGGCTATTGTAAGGAACAAATGAGGTCATTGATCCTTCAGCACTTAGAAAGCTCATTGCTGAGAGTGAAGGCAGAAATTTTAGTTATAATGCTCTGGGAACTGTTTGCTTTTTTTTTTTTTTTTTTACTAGTTTAGCTGAATGTATTTTCAATAGATGATGTATTTCCTATGCAATAAATTTACTTGCACTAGTATGATTTAAAGATAATCATTTAAAAGAATTTATTGTTTCTAAATATTCACTGACTATTATAAGTCAGGTACTTATCTACTCACATAGATTATAGGAAAATGAAAGTCTCCTATTCTTTCAGAGTCTTTCAGGAACATCTTAGAGGCATATTTGTGCAACTTTTCCTCTCGATCCTATTTTGGACATATCTACATGTTTGTTTTAATCATTTCCAGATTGCCTACTGGAAACAAAGCAAATTGTACATTCTCCAATCCAGTTGGGTTATTTCAAGAGGTTTACATACAGAATAAAAGGGGAAATTGGAGTATTTATTATACTTGTCAAACATAAATTATATTTTTATATATTATTTAAATGCTTAATAGTTTAGGAGAGGTCTCTAATAATTCCACCTTAAGTCTGAGACTGCAAACCCATTTGTGGATAAAAATCCAATAAAGATTTCTCTGCTGACAGGATGAAGGCATCCGCCATGCTGCTAATGAGGGAGGGAATAGAGGAAATCCATTTGGTTATCTTCTGATTCCTGTCCAAAAGCAATTGCCTCCCGCTGTGGTTTGTTCTTCCCGCTCACACAGCGCTGGGCCATGTCCAAACCCTCCATCTATTTTGATCTAGGAGAGCTAACTTCTTTGATGTGTATCTGTGGCTCCTGAGTGCCCGTGCCAGGTTTAATCAAAGGTGCATAGCTTCAGCAAAAGAAATGAGGAGAAGTGATCATAGTGCCCCACGCAGGGGTTTCCAGCAGGCTGCAAACTTAGCCGGGGCTGGGCCCCAGCCTCACGTGATGAGTAGAGGAGCCCCAGAGTGTCTCTCTCAGAAGAAATAAGTTCAGGAAAACAGGACAAAGGGAGCCAGGCAATCTCTCCTCAAGCTTTTCCTTCGGTTTTTATTGCGCAACCGATACTCCTCTGGCTGAGGTGGTGGAGGCCAGCACTGCTCTGCTGGCTACTCTCCCTGAGTGTATGAACCCAGAGGGGACACTCGGTTTGGCACTAGGGTCTTTGGGGCCTCAGGGGGAGCATGATGGGGACAAACATGAATCCTGACATGACAGAACCTACCCTGGCAGCAGGGAAGCAAGTGATCACTTACTGACTTCTTAAAATGAAAATGTGAGGTTGGCCATATGTTCCCAGTTGATCCAGTGGAGAGCAAGGAGTTCCCCAGAAGCTATCTGTCGACTCTGTCACCAAAGTGTTTCCCACACAACCATATCTTTTTCCCTCAGAAACTATTATGGTTGTACATATACAAATATGCATATATTGTTGTCAAATCGCATACAATGGATGATGTAATACAGTGACGTGTCAGGCTCATTGGCTTGTCACTGTGTATCATATCTACAACCTGGTGTGTGTTAGGCAACTTTCTCAGCCCCTGAGCTATACCCCCAGCTCCACTCTTTTCTTTCTAATGTGTGTGGTCAACGTTCATATTTTGTATGTATGAAACATTATGTCTACATTCATGTTCATGTGTATATCCGTGCAGGTAGAGGTCAGATGTGGACATCAGATGAGTTTTCCTCTATAGCTGTCACTTTACATTCTGAGACCCGTTCTCTCACTGAATCCAGAGCTCACTGGTGTCTAGACTGCCTCACCATGCAGCTCTGGGAACCTGGTTGTCTCTGCTCCCCTTCCCCCATGTTAGGGCTACAGGGGTGCCACCAAACTCAGCTTCCACTTGGGTCCTGAGAATCCAATCCCAGGTCCACACCCTTTCGCACAGGTGTTTTACTGATTAAGTCATATCCCAGTGCTCAGATTTAAATTTTAACTCCTTATAAGACTGGTGTGTAATGCTTTCTATCCATTTCCCAAAATATGCCTCAATATTGTACTATATTATTATTACTACTTATTCAAAGATGCTTCCAGAAATTTCACTAGTTAAAAAACATCACTGCTATGTGAGCTCTACAAGATAGAAATCTTTTTTTTTTTTTTTTTCAAAGAAGCTAGCTCAACTTTAAAAATCAGAAGTCACAAATTTTCTTCATCATTCTAGGGTAGATTGTGAGTAAATTAGCTCCTACACATTTCACGTGATCCATCACTCCTGCAAAATTCTTTTAGCAGGTGATGCCTGCTTCATCACTTTCACAATGCCACTGTGTCCCATGGATATGATATCATAATTATGGGACTACTACTCTGATACAGATAACATATGTATCTGACCAGGACTCGGGCTCTAAGCCTCGCTTCAGAGCTACACACCGAGGAAACAAAAATGCTGCCTGTGCTTCTGTAGTCCTGAAATCAGTACATGTTCTTTACTGGAGTAAAGTTGCCTTTCTTACTTCCTACTTTCATATCCTGCACCGGAAGATCCTGTTCTCAGCCTTCTAGAAACAAACAAGCTTTTCACCACCATCACCTCCAACCCTGTCAACCAAACCCAACATCTGCCTCACAAAGGTTTTTGCAACAACTTCCTACTTAGTCCTAAATGGCCCTGGGTAGCTTTTTGCTGGAATGGAAACAGTCACACCTGGAGGGAGGAGCCGAGAGTCTCTGCCAGAGCAGCTCACTAAGTTACAAGATGCAAAAGGATTCCCCCAAAGGTCCTGTAAGTACTGAACGGTTGCTGGAGGAGGAGACTCTGGTGGACCAGTCCACAGCTGGGGAGAGAGCTCCAGGGATGTAGCTTTCACTGCTTGGTGCTGTAGTAGGCTTTTGAATGAAGCCATTGCCTTGGATTCACTCTTGCTCCCTAAGGAACCCTATTAGTCCCATTGGCTAGCCAAGCTTGACTGGAATCTTTATTGGAATCATCATCAGCACCTTATCTTGTTGAATAGAGGTTTGTTCATTTCTTCCTAGGAAAGCTCACTCAACACTTCATACAGGTTTGTTTAGCACATAATTCCAGAACGGGTTATCTATAGCTACGTTTAACATCCTCCAGTGGCGTCCCGTCTCTCTGGAAGAAAAGAAAGGGGATTTTTTTTTTTAATACACCTGGCATACTCACTGTCGTTTCACTGTCTCAATTTCTTGTTATTACTGGGATTTACTGAGCAACCTCTGGCCTCAGGGCCTTTGCATTTGCTTTTCTGCCAGACAGTCTTCCTACTTCTTGCTCGGGCTCATCCTGTCTCAGTGAACCCTTCTTTGTCCACTGTTTCAGATTGCTGCACTCCCCTCACGTTTGCTCATTTCTCTTTTCTCTTCCACAGCACCTCTGACCATTACTTTATGCCTATTTCTGCTTCTCTCATCCACATATAAGCCCCACAAGGTCAGGGAAGTTTCATTAATTCACTGCTATTCACCTCTAAAAAGTGGTCTGAATGACTGGCTGAACGGATGGTTGGTAGGTTGGATGGATAGGTGGATCTGCATAACTTATAAGTGAAAACAATATAGATAAATGTGGTTATTCTGTGGCTGTTCGTCACGTGCCTGGAAGCCCAGTTACTTAGTGAGGCCAGATGTGAGGATAGCAAATGCAAAGCTAGCTTGGGCAACAAAGTGAGATGCTGTGTTGCAGTAAGTGTGCAGTCATCTTTATCACCATCCGAGTAACCGTGACCTCATATATCTATCCACGATGCGATGGTGACTCTTGGCTTTCAGCTTGCTGAACTATTGAAAGATGTCTAGAGCATTAGTCAAGCACTCTCCTGGCTGTATCTGTGAGGGCGTTTCCAGAGAAAACTGTGGGTCAGTAAATCAAGACAAGAAAGCACACCCTGAATGTGGGCAGTGGCATTTAATGGACTGCACTTGGATGGAATAGAAAACTGAAAAATGAAGAAGTTCCCAGGTCCCCCTGAGCAAACGCATTTTCTTCTGCTACTACCCTCAATGGACGCCAGATTCTTGTTTCTTCAGCCTTCGACCGATGCAAACTTCTACCAGTGATTCTCCAGGAGGCTTTAGCCCCACACTGGGGCTGCCTCACTGGCCCCTTATGTCCTGAGTGTCTGTTGTTTCCCCTGCTTTTCAGCCTGCAGAGACCGCCATGGGACTATCAAACCTGTGAATATGTGAGACTATCAAACAATTTCATTCTTAACAACCATATGTGATGATCTGAATGACAACACTCCTCCTACAGGCTTGTGTGTTTTAATGATTGGTCCCCAGCTGGTGAAAATGTTTGGGAAGGATTAGAAAGTATGGCCTTATTGGAGGAGATGTGTATGTGGCTGGGGCTGGGGTGGGCTTTGAGGTTCCAAAAGGCCTGTGTCATTCCCAGTGCGCTCTGTGCCTCTAGCTTGTAGATCACCATATGAGCTCTTAGCTTTCCTGAGGTCATGAACTCTAACCCTTTGAAAGCGTAACCCTCAAATTAAACATATTTTTGATTTTTATAAGTTGCCCTGGTTATTGGTATTTTTTTTTATCACAGCAATGGAAAAGTAACTAAGGTACCATATGTACATATTCTATTGGTTCTATATTTATTTTAGTTTATTTTGTAAAGATTGCTGCCCAATGCAGAGCTCTCCTAACTAAATAAAGAACAGCTATGCTGTCTCATGTTCCCAGCTTGGTAGGAAGCAGGATCAACTGGAAGATGGACCTCTGCTTGTGACTGAGTTTCTCAATGTTGCTAAGTGATAAAGAATGGCAGTTAATTCTGGGATTACAGTTTCAGCAAGGACAACATGGTGGCAGCAATGAAGGCGTGGAGGCACAGACTTATTGGAGGAAGTGTTTTCCTGGGGTAGGACTTTGAGGTGACGTTTCAAACAATTTGAATCATTTCCCCATGAGCTGGGATCCTGGAATGGATAAAAAGGGGGCAGGGGGGAAACCAGCCTAGAAATAGCATTCCACCCCCACTTTCCAACCTTGGCTGCACTGTGACCAGTTGCCTTCACTTGAGCCGACAGGATTTCCTTGCTAGGATGGCCCCTTGGAACTACAAACCACAACAAACCTATCCTCGCTTAAGTTTTTATGTCAAGAATTTGATCACATAAACCAAAAATGTAAAACAACGTCTGTTAACTTTATAAAAGAAACGCATCATTAAACTCATTCTGATGTTTAATGAAAAGACGTGTGAAACAACAGAGAAAAAACATTCTGTGCATATGTTCATGAACATTATCATGAGTGTGCATCGCTATGTACACATGGACAAACCCCGAGGAGGGACAGACAAAGGGTATTATGCTGATCCCAAGGGGTCATCTAACCTCACGGGCCTTCTTTCAAGGGTATGAATTTTCTCTTTTAAGTCTGGGCCAGCCAGGGGCCATTCTCAAGACAGGCGTGGCTCACAGAGCACAGAGGGAAAAAAGAATCTATGACCTTCTAGGGGCAGGTTTCTCCTGAGCCCGTCTGCACCATGATGGTGCCATTGTGGGAGGACAAAGCCTTCTGCAGCTTCATTCAGCCTCTGTGTGACGCAATGTCCGTTTCCTGGCTCTTCTTTCTCTCAATGTGTTAGCTATGTCAAAGCCAATTAGTAGACGGTGTTTTATATGAAATCACTCCAACAGCACTCCTGTGGAAAAAGTGATCGAACTTCTTTCAACAGAAAGCAATAAGAAGCTAAGAGGCCGAGCTGCGAGGCTCCACACCTGAAAGAGCAGTAACTACCCCTGTGGCTCATCATAGTGCCATCAGACCTGGCCAAGAAGAAGGAAGCTGCCAAAGCTCGACAGCCGCTCAAAAAGGGACATGAAGAAAGTGGAGATGCCATCACAGAACCTCAAGCGGCAGAGGAGAAAAATGAGGAGGCAATGGCAGAGAGGCTATGGGGGATGGAGAAGTGGATTTGCTGACCAAGCAGCTAGAGGACCTTGAAGTGAAGAAAGCTGCAGCTCGAACTGTCCCCGGTGTCCTGGCCTCTCACCCCAACGGTACTGACATCCGTATTATCAACCTCTCACTCACCTTACATGATCAAGAGCTGCTCAGTGACGCCAACCTGGAATTAAACTCAGGCCGTCGTTATGGCCTCATTGGCTTAAATGGAGTTGGAAAGTCCGTGCTGCTCTCTGCTATCGGGAAACATGAAGTGCTCATCACCGAGCACGTCGATGTCTACCACCTGACCCGTGAGATGCCTCCTAGCGAGAAGACATCCTTGCAGTGTGTGATGGAGGTGGACACAGGGCGGCCATGCAGGAGAGGGAGGCAGAGCAGTTAGCTCATGAGGATACGGAGCAGGAGAAGCCCATGGAACTCTGTGAGCGGCTGGAAGAGCTGGACGCCGACAGCTCCGAGATGAAGGCCTCAAGGGTCTTGCATGGGTTGGGTTTCATGACTGCCATGCAGCGCAAGAAGCTGAGAGACTTCAGTGGTGGCTGGAGGATGCCAGAGCCCTCTTTATCCGTCCCTTCATCCTGCTTCTCGACAAGCCTACCAACCACCTGGACCTGGATGCTTGCGTGGGAATGGAGGAAGAGGAACTTAAGATGTTCAAATGCATCCTGGTCCTTGGGTCCCGTTCTCAGGACTTTCTGAACAAAGTCTGTACCAACATCATACACACGCACAAGACGCTAAAGTACCACATGGGTGATTCAGTATGTGAAGGCATGATGCATCTTACCTCCAGCTGGACAGCACCTGTCTGTTTCCGACCCTCCTTCCAGCTGGGTCTGTCTGTCTGGACTCAGCTGGCAGTTCCCTCCAGACCCTTGGTGATTACCTTGTGCTGAGAGATGCAGCCAGGGGTACATGGGTTAACCCAAGGGTCCAAGGACCGATCGGGCCCTGGAAGAATTCAAAAGCCTCATTTTATGGGTTGAGGTGATGCTGGAGGAATGCCGCCAGCCCATCACCCCCATTCCTGATTGCTTCTGGTTTGGAGCTCTGGGCCAGCGCCCTAGTCCTGCTTGGTTCTTTAATGATTATTTAACACTGTATATCTGTGCATCATCTACAAAGTGCCCAATAACGAGAGAGGAAGCTAAAAAGAAAAGAAAAGAAAAGAAAAAAAGCCAAACCACAAAGTAATGATGTCTACCTCTTTAATGGAATTATCTGGAACTTTATTAAAATTAATAAATTAAATGGTAAGTTTTTTATTACTTCTTAAAGGAAACAATAATAATTTAATGGCTGCTATTTTCTTCTCTGTGTTCCTCAGCCACTATTCTTGTGGTGTAGTTCATTTTTATATATTCACATTAGCGCTATAAAGTTTAAACAACCTCCCCTCAGAGAGCAGGCTGGTAGGCTGGCTTCTTTCTTTATCGCATTAAAACTTTTTAATACATATAATTCTAATGTAAGAAAACTTTTTTCATACAATAAATTGTATCATGTTTTTCCTCCCGCAGTTCCTACCAGATCCTTCCCACCTCACCAACCCAATCAAGTTCATTCTTTCTCTCAAGACACAAAAACAAACAACCCCCCCCAAAAAAACCACAAATCAATCAACCAAAAAACAAAACAAAAAACCAACTAACCAAACAAAAAATACCAAAGCAAAATAAAATGAAACAAAAAGCCCACAAAGAAAACCTGAAGCCAGTTTTGTGTTAACCAACTGCTCCTGGGCTTGGGGCTTGCCTTAGAGTGTGGTTGATACTCCCCGGGACACTCCATTGGAGAAAAATGGTTTTTCTCAGCAGATAACACCTGCAAGTAGCTTCTTGGTTAGGGGTGGGACTTCGTGTCTACTTCCCCCTCTTAGTGCTGGGACCTCGTCTCACTTGAACTTGAGCGGGTCTTGAATGTGCTGCCACAGTCTCTGTGTGTTATACGTGTGTCAGTCCTGCTGTGTCAGGCTTAATTCTGAGGAGAGAAAAGTATACATAAATCACACAAGGAGAGGAGTACTGACAGAAAAAACTGTCTTCTCCTAGATTTTATTAAATGATAACCGCCCAGAATCCTTTGTTGTTGCTGTTGTTGTTTATAAGATTTTCATAGCATTTCATGTGATCTGTGAAATGTATGCAGTGAGTTACAGCAAAGGGGCAGGAAAAGAAGAATACAGCCAGCCAGCTGCAATGCTAAGAAGAGAAAGAAAATTCTCACTTGTAGCTCTTCACAGTATACTCTTCAGAACAGAAGAGGACCCATTCTCAGGTGGCACCCAGCCAATCTCTAACTCGAAATCAATTGCTTTGCCAACAAGGAACACAAAAGATGTTCATTGTTTGCAAACCGACTTCCCTGCAAGGCTGCCTTGTCTCCACACTTGCTAACTGCAGGTTCAGACATCGCAGTGGCTGCTCTGGGCTGCTTTTCTCCTGCACACTGTTTCCAAGGCTTATCTGGAAGAAAGCAAATCTGCCTCCCATCCTGGGGACAGGCAGACTCTCCACTTCCTGGTGTGATCTCTTCATTACTGCTGTGGGGCCGCAGCAGGCGATGGTTCGGGAAGACAGTAGCCAATATAATTATCTACACAAAGCAAGCCAGTGGGTAGCCTTTGGGGTTTTTTGAAGTTTTTGTTTTTAAAATTTGTGTACAGTCATTTATCTTCACATGGTGTAGCCAGATAGATTTGGGGAAATGGTGGTGTCTCTCTCTCTCTCTCTCTCTCTCTCTCTCTCTCTCTCTCTCTCTCTCTCTCTCTCTGTGTGTGTGTGTGTGTGTCTGTCTCTCTGTCTCTCTGTCTGTCTGTCTGTCTCTCTCTCTCTGTGTCTCTCTTTGTCTGTCTTCCTCCCTCTCTCCCTCTGTCTGTCTGTCTGTCTGTCTCTCTTTCTCTCTCTCTGTGTGTGTGTGTGTGTGTGTGTGAGATGGGAGAATATGAAGGAACAAGAAAGGAAAGGAGCTGGCAACTGCTTCATCTTTAACTCTTGTCTTTACTTTCTCTTTACTAACTGCTACAGAGTAGACAGAAACCGAAACCAGAAATGATAAAGACTTACGCAGCATCTCTCTTCCTCCTCCTCTTCTTCCCTCAACCAAGTCTTTCCCATTGTCTCAGATCTTACTTCTTTCTGTAGCGTCATCAAGCATGCTTCTCTCCATCTTCACTTTGCAGCCTTTCTTTGGGATCCCTGGTCCCTCCTGCCCCTCAGAAACTTTGTGTGCGCCCTTGTTGCGTTTGCAGCCCCACCCATGAGGTCCACCGGCATCCTGTGTCATCTGGGATCCTAACCACTGCTGTGTCCAAGGGAAACATGTATTCTGAGCTCCCAGGCAAAGACTCTTAGATGTAGCCAGGTTGTGGTTTGGAATGCATAATATATTTATTATTTTAAAGATGTATTTTATTTGTATATATGTTTCTCCTCACCCCCTCCATATGCCACATATGTGTAGGTGCCTGCAGAGGGCTGAATAAGGCTTCAGAAATCTTCTGAAAGTTGATTTCTAGGAGGATGTGAACCATCCAGCATAGAGCTAACAACAAAATTCAGCTCCTCTGGAAGAGCAGCAAGCATTTTAAACATTTTTATCTAAAAATGTTTCATACAATATATTTTGATCATGTTTTATCCCTTCCCCAACTCCTCCCAGAGACCCTCTACCTCCATACTCAACTAATTTTATGTCATTTTCTCTCTTTTTAAAACCTTTAATCAATTCTTTGTGAATTTCACATCCTGCATCCCAATCCCACTCATCTCACCGTCCTTTCATGTCCTCCCTCCTCCCTTGTAACCACTTGCCCCAAAAGAAAACAAAAACAAAAACTAAAAAATAAAGAAAAGAAAACAAAAACACACAACAAAGCTTCAGTGTGTCATGGTGTGTCAGACAGAACACCCTTTTGCCCAAAGAGCTTTGCTTGCATGTATTCCTTGCAATGAGCCCTTGGTCTGGTTTGAGCTACCTGGTTCTTGCTACACCATCAATACTGGATCCTCACCACGACTCTTCTCAGATATCACAAGGATATCCTTCCTGTGTCGCGAGATGCTGTGGCTTTGGATTTGTAGGACTCACCCCTTCACGTGTTTTAGCAGTTCATAGACAGGGTCGATGTTGGGGTAGGCCAACTCAGGGCCCTGGATCTGGGCGTGAGTGAAAGCTGCATTGGTCAGCCCACCAGCTCTCCTGCTCCTGTGTCACCAGGGCCAGCTCTCCCTCTTCGTACAGGTGAGTGGTAGGGCCAACTCTCACTCTCACATACCCTCAGGGCTGCTTCTTCTGTGCCCACGCTATCAGGGCCAACTCTAATATGCTTCCCAGGTGAGGGGCAGGGCTGCTCTTTAGAGTGTTGCAGCGAATGAGGGGCTGGACCAGCTCACCCACCTGCCACAGTTGGCAGGGAGTTGCAGGGATGGGCGGGGAATGTCTCCTTGAAAAAAATTCACACATAGCCAATCATCAACTTGGCAAGTATTCCCTAACTAAATGTACTTTCACCTCATTCATATTGCCTACTTCCCGCCTTTCAATTATTTAACTCACAGAGAAAAATAAGCCATTTGCTAGTACATATCAATTTTTGTGTCTACTTTATCCATCAATTTTAGAAATTATCTGCTATACATCTTTAAAATCCAGTATAAAATTGAATAAATCAAATCATTGAAAAGTAAATAACAAACAAAATCTAACCAGAAGTAAAAATTGGACGATTTTATGTGCTGTGAATGGGCAAGATAGCTGAGTGGGTAAAAGCACTTGCTTCTGAGCCAGAGGGACTGAGTTCAGTTGTCTGGGACCCATGATGTGGAAGGAGAGAACCAACTCCTGAAAGTTGTTCTCTCATTTCCACACAGTTACCATGGCATGTACATATTCACCTACTAAATTAATTAATATGTTAACTAGTCACTATAAAAATGAAAAAAATCATGCTAGATTCTAAAATATCAGTGTCTATTATTTTGATAATTATAATAACTTTAAATCTTTTGTCCACTTCATGCATTAATCTTAGTAATTGTATGCTATATATCTTTAAAATCCAATATGAAATTAAGAAATCAAACCATTGAAAAGTAAATAACCAACAAAATTTCAGTCTGAGTTAAAATTTATTTAATCTTGTTTTGAAAGCTCTTTCAATGTTTGATATTTTAGTTGGGTATAAAACATGCAACTGTTACTTTAATAATGCCAACTATATAGAGTTCAGTGTACTTTGTAGTAAATATCCTCACTTTGAGCAGTAGAGTTGCACAAATTAATATTTCTCTTAATGATTGCATTGGCCATATCTCTAGTCCAGCAGATAGACTACTTAGTTTGTCTTTAAAAACAATTAGGCTATGGAAGTGAAAAAAATCTAAAACTGTATTTTCTTTATTAAATATCAATTTGTTTTCAAAATTAGTGAATCACAGTGACAAAACAAAGTTTGGTATTGTATATCAGTTTCCTCAGAGGTTGAAATATTATATCCTGCAGGGAACCTCTTTAAGTAGGGAGGCAAACAACTCAAAGGGCCTCAGGAAGACCCTGAAACTGATCAGATTCACTAAGCCCCTCTCTGCCAGAGTAAACAATAAAAGCTGAGCGTCCTTCTCAGACAAGAAAATTGAGCTGAAAAGAAGAGTTGAGATCAGACCAGCTGCCTGGAAGAGGTTTAGACCAGCTGAGTTACTGGGAAAGGGTACTCTCCAACCTGTTGAGCCTCCTGCAGGCTGTGCATTGAGCTCCAGGTTCCCCCCAGCTTTGTGATCCTTGCTGGTGTGAGCTATGGTGACGTATGGTCTTTGCATTAGTTCTGCTACTGTAAGTAACCCCTTACTCATAGTCCTCTAAGTAACCCCAATAAGATTCGTTGGTTCAGCAAGTTGGACTTTTGTGTTATCTGTGCTCTGGTCTATTGTGGGTTCCCTATTATGGGGTGAGTAGATGTGTCTTGTATCTCCCCAGGAAAAGTTTTGTCACACAACAGGTGGCTTACTATTGTTGCTGGTTTTTTAATGGTTTAATTTACTGAGAGAACTAATGGAACATCTAAAGTGCCACTTTATAAGACATTTTCAGCTTTTGGTTTTCACTTATTTGTGAAAGTTTTATGTGGTATTCAGAGATTTGGTATTCACAGTACTCTGTGAGCAAGAACTGGGAGTCTGGTTTTTTTTTTTCTGTTTCTACAGTTTTCTTTCGCTTTGATAGATCAACACATTAGCAATTGGATGATAATATGTGCTGTGAGTAAGCAAGATAACCTAGTGGGTAAAGGCACTTGCTTCCAAGCCAGAGAGACTGAGTTCAGTACTGAAACCCACTAGGTGGAAGGAGGGAACCAGTTCCTGCAAGTTGTTCTCTGCATTCCACACAGTTACTGTGGCACAGGCATACTCATCCACTAAATTAATTAATTTGTTAATTAATTAGTTAATGTAAAAATCATATGGTAGGTTCTAAAACATCAATGTCTATTGTTTGTATAATTATAACCTTGAAAATGCATTATTATGCTAAATGTGTGTGTAGTTGTGTGTGTGTCGTGAGATAGCTAGTAAGTATGGAAGTTCTTTGGAGACGGGAGGGGAAGGTTGGGGAGGGATGGAGTAAAGTACCAGAGTGCTCGCTTAGCATGTGCAGGGCTTGGCTTTGCATTGGCAGCACTGAAAAAGAAGAGTGAAAGGAGCTGAGCAGGAGGAAGATAAAGCAACTCCCAACAGAAAGCTTTTATCTACAAAAAGCACCTTGAGGAAAATTAGTTTAAGCTAGAATTTATTATTCTGATTAATAGGTGCTGGTACAATATTGAGACAATTATATGCTATCTCTTTTCTTACATTGAAAAGGTGCAATTTCCCAGAAACAGTTATCTATAGAAACCATAAAGTTTATGTACATAGTTGTAGGGTGCATTGCCCAATCTGTATATAAAGATTTTACTCACAAAGTAGCTAAGTTCTCACTAACTCCAGCCAAGTCTGTGAAGATGAGCAAAGTAGACTACACTGTAGCTCCCTTCCTATTGCAGAAGATGTAAGATAAGCAAGCACCATGGCTGCCCAAGGACTGCCTGACTCCAGAACAGGATAACAAATGAGCGCCATCTCCATGGCTTGCTTACACAGTGTATCCGGCATGGCTGCGTATAAGGAGAGGGGAGGTAGGATGCTCTTGTCTTCATGGATGCTTAGCGATGCTGCTGATACGGGTCTGTCACACAGAGGAGGTAGCACATAGCAACTGTATGATTCCTGTTTTGTTTGTGTTCAAAACTTCTTCGGGCTGTTTGTGCTCAGTCCCTCTTGCCTAAATTTCATTACACAGCTCTCCCCTGCTTACAGGGGGCTTGGGAGGAAAGATAAATAAATATTGGATCAACACTATGGTTCGGTTATAATCAATCAGAGAAGGAAAACCAAAGCTGAGGTAACTGGATTCCATGGGTTGGGGATAAATAGTAATATGAAACAATTCTGTTTTTCAAACTAAATAGATGGAGCCAGTTAGCCTATTTCCAAACACTAGTTTACTGTGATTAACCTTTGGTAATTAATATAAATCCAAGGCACATGTCAAATTGAGTGGAGAGCATTATTATCTTGTATGTAAAAAGGCTGACCATTGGAGGACATGCTAACCGAACACCCAAGGGAAGGGCAGTCACAACATACACTAGCTTTTTGTCTACAGATCAACTGCCTAGTGTAGACTGGGGCTCACCTGCAAAATCACAGTCACCATTACAATGGGAGTACATTCTTGATATGCAAATTGACATGAGGACAGTCACTAGCTCTGAGGTCAGAAGCCTCTGTCTACAGACATGGTAGACGTTTCCTAGAAAAAGTGGGGTCCACACCACGAGGAGCAGAGGGCGCTGCAGTGCTTTTTTCATTGTACCTTTTGTTGTCTAAACATGAACAAGTTCAAATTTATATGGCTTTAAAATGTTTTCCCCTTAGAATTCCCCTCTCTGCTCACAGTTATCCACCTCTCCTGGCCTTCTGCCTGGCTTCTCGCTAGCTCTTAACATAACAAATTGGACAGCCCTCATTCAAAACTCCAAAATCACCTGAAACTGTGCCAACACGATTCTGTCCTGAGTGGGAAAGTCCCCAGCATCCACATCACAAGGTTGCAGTCAAAACCCAAGCGTATGAAGAGGACTGTGTAAGACGATCCAAAGGTTGTGTCTCCGAGGTACATATGACACATAAAATGAATTTTGTGACTTTTGGCTTTCATTCCTCAAATATTTTACTTATAACAATGCAAGTATCTCCAAATCCAAAGCAGTCTTTCCAAGAGCAATTCAGAGAAAGAAAGTGGGGCCCTGCAGTAGGTCAGCATTCTCTACTTGGTAACTCTAAGTCGGCTTCACTTCTGTCTCCTTTTTCTCCAGACAGCAGCTGTTATTTTCTCTCCTTGTGGGTTAGTGTGCCTTCTAACTTTCTGTTAAAATTAGACAGTGCCTACAGGATACTAGGTCCTGAAGTAGGTAGATAGTTAGAGAAAAATTGGGGAGCTGTGCCCAGGGGTGAGTTATTTTTTGACCCCTGTTGTGGCTGTAGGTGTTAGAGACCTCAGCTCTCTCTGGTGTCCATGATTTAGACTCCTCTCGGGCTTCCCTACAGACTCTCCAACAGATAGGATCTGTGTTGTAGGCTAAATGTGTCTGCACAAAATGTATGTGTTACTGTCCAAGTTCACCAATATGCTGGTATGTAACAGAAGACAAGGTCCTTAAGAGGCTTGGTGCTCGTGCCTGGTACTCACACCCTCCTAAAAGACAACAAAAGTGAGCCTCCTAAAAAAGGCTCAAGGGAGCTGCTTCACCCCTTCAGTACATGAGGGCATTTGATGATTTCAGTACACATTATGAAGGTCCAATTGGATGAAGGAAGGAAGAACAAAGAAAGAAATATACTATGTGGACAGCCAGCGCAATTCACCAGGGCATCTAATGAACACATAGATCAGAGAATACTAGCTCATTTCCCACAGGAATTGATATTTCAATTCCTCCTCAGTCGATAAGCTAGCGAAATTGTCGAGTTTGCTTCCATATTGTTCTTTATTAGAAGTTATCTTAGTTTTCAGAGGTATCTTAGAATCTTAGGATCACAAGGATATCATTTAGCTAAAGCTGCTTTTTTGATGGCTCAGGTTGTTGCAGGTTAGAGTGGCATAAACTCCTAGGCATGCCTTTTACTAAAAGTGGAGTTCGTGGCTCTTCCATTGGACTTAGCCTGTCCCTGGGAATGCTTACCCAGAATGCACAGGAAATGATGGTGTGTCAGTTTCAGGCTCAGGCCTGAAGACCCTGATATCTCTGCCTGTCAGGCGGGTTTCCAAGGTCCCCCAAAGCCTCCCCTAGTCCACGGCATGTTCTGCTCTGCATCTCGCTCTTGGCTGTGAGGAGGACTTGGGGTTTTGCTGGACACCACTCCAGTGATCCCGCTTCTTCCTATAGGAGGATTTGCAGGTGTGACTAGGGTTCATAGGGTGCTCTCTGTGCATGAAGCAAAGGGAGACTGGCGTGGTTGGCTAGGACTTAATCAGGTGATTCTTTTAATAAGATCTTTTTACCAAGTAGTGCTGGGACAACTGATAGCCACAGAATGAAGTTGGATCCCTGGCCTGACGCCACACACTCAAAGACTTAACTCACGATGGATTTTCAGATTAAAATATGTTAAAGCTATACAAGCATGGTAAACATACAGGTAAATATTCATGAAGTTGACATGGCATCAGTTTCTCAGCTACAATATCAAAAGTACCGGTGTTAAAAAAGGGAAATATCTGCAAATCATATCTATAATAAGTCATATATTTATAAAATATAGAAGACTACTGGCATTCAATGGCAAACATATAAACGATTCACTGAAAGAAGAAAATAAGCAAAGGATTCCCCTAAAGATGACACATTAAACAGCCAATAAATGCACGAAAACCACCTAATGTCAGCAGTTACTAGGACAATGAGCAAAATCACAAAGGTGTAGTGTGATGTGTACAGTGGGCATCCCCTTGCATTGCTCACGACAAAGGCTCAGTGTTCTTTGGAAAACAGCTTAGCAGATCCTCTAGCCGCTTAACATAGACCTGCAGCAGGACGTAGCAGCTGTAGCCTGAGGTGAAAAGTAAGTGGGCTGCACATCTTACATTCCTTGTGGGGACACGCAGCTGCTTTGTTCACAAGGTCTCCAAGTAAGAAGTTAGCTGAAGGGTCATCATCAGCTGCTGACTAGATGGTAAACTGTGATGCACACACGAAAGGAGGATTGCTCTTCAGCAACGGAAGAGCGATGCGTGGTAGAGCAGAAATGAGTCTTAAAAAAAACATTGTTCTAAGTCACGAGAGAACATGTACTGAGTGATTCCATTCATTTGGTATGACAAGAAAAACCTAGAGATGAAAATAGACTAGGCGCTTAGGACTCAGGGCAAGTGACAACTAAAAGGAACAGGGTTCTTAGGGAGAATGACAGATGTGCAACTATCACTGCAGTCTAAATTTAAAGCAACTCTGTGGCAAAAAAAGAAGCACCGGATCGCACACCTTGTTTGAGAGCACTATGTGATATATGAATCCTGTCTTACTAAAGACATGTGTGTTTATGTGAATCTAGGATATGAAATGGCTCTCACTTGGAGTGATTTGTTATGTACCAGCCAGAACTAATCTGCTTTGCTTCCATTTCTTGGGAGACTGTGTTTGCAGGCCAGCTGCCATGATTTGAAAAGCCCAAGTACTATGTAGAAGTCCTACCTGCTTGTGGCCAACAGCCAAGCTGGTCTTCAGGCCATGGGCGGGAGCCACCTTGGTCACCTGGTTCAGCCAGTGTGGACTGCTGCCGTTTGATTTTCCTCATTTTCTTCTACAATCTTGTTGCATAGATACATGTTGACAGGTGACAGATACATTCATAGAGAAAAGTGTCTTCAATTCAAACCCAAACACTTCCTTCAGTGGAGGAGATAAATGTTCAGGTGCTTCTTGCTATGTTAGAAAGAGAAACAATGAGGGTTAGATTGCATTCACACCATGAGACAGATGTAGGTGGACATTTGTGTTTATAATGGAATAAAACAAAATATAAATTCATTTAACTCAAATTAATAAGACTTAAAATCCTCACGATTCTAATGTTACCAACATGGAGAAATGGCACTAATGAATAAAATTCTTATGTCCATATAATTCAGTTGGTTCTCCTTTTGTACACTAAATAAAGAGTACTGTGTAGTAATAGCTCCGGCTCCTGTGTCTATATATATTAAAGCTACTTTGTTCATGCATCTATGGTACCGATCTAACTCTGGGTAACAAAGGATCTCCTCCTCACTGTAAGAAAGTCGCTAATTCCAGTAAAACAAAAGTTTAAACATTCTTGAGTAAAAAGTACAATGAGATTCATATCTGCTTTGTTTTGCTAAAATTAGAATCAACATTTTGTGAGCTCCAGCCTCATCAGGAAGCTGTTGCATTAGTCACCCTCCTGGCACTACATGGGGATTAATCTCTCCTTTCATCAGCCCCTCTGACTGCTGCACAATCTTATAAAGTCCCCCACAAAGCCCAATTAATAGCGCTGCTTTCCTCAAACCTCATGAATGTACAATTAATAACCAATGATCGTGGGAGAACAAAAGAAACAACTTCAGATTTTCTAAATCATTTTGACAGACAGCTGTGTTGCACGGGATATTTCAAGGAGTTCGCTGCCTACCTCTTATATATTTATTACAGAAAAATTGGATCGAGCATTTAGTACCAAGACAAAGAGGCTGTGTCATAATTAACCTTCATGAACACACTTGGGATTTAAAAACTTCATTTCGAATGTTTGATAATCTCATCATTTAGCTTGCACTAAAGTCACTCTACAGCCAAGTCATCTCTGACCACACAGTTTAATTATTGGACACTGTCTTGATTTCTACTGACTTGTTCTTTCCTCTTCAACCCAACCCCCTACAAAGCAGACATGGTCCTTATGCCTGCTGTGGAATCCTTGACATCTGTAACAGGACCTGGCCAATCAGAAGCCCAGTGACTGCTTCCTGAGTAAGTAAAAATGAGTTTTTCTCTTCATTAATAATAATACCATACCATTATAACAATACATGGCTGACTGGTCTTCATTAGTAGCAAGCTAGTACAGAGGTTAATACTGAAAACTGGAAAGTCAGTTTGTCTAGTAGAGGGAACAGTCTTGGCCAGCCTCTCAAATGAGGTTAGCAGTTTCCTTTGTTGAAGTCAGCTAGTCCACAGAGTCTAGGAGATGCCAAACCAAATGTCCCCCATATCTATCTAGAGGACTGACACACAGTCCTCTGCACTGACACAGCCGGTGGGTGCCCCAAGCATCTTAGGTGAGGAGATCATTTTATCTGTAACACCAAACTCATCTTATGTCTTGAGTCCGTTCTCACTGTAACTGCCATGACATTTCGTTCCTCTCTCTACGGGGACTCGGGTAAAAGATAACATATGTATGCATACAGTTTATGAGACAATATGTGACTTGCTTTGCTTACCATACTTATAATCTCCAATTCTGTCATTTTCAGTAAATGCCACAACTTTATTCTTTTATTTTTTACAGCTGAATAAAATTCCATTGTGTATACATTACTACATTCTTTATACATACATTTGTTGGTGGAGCGCTAGGCTCTTTCTATATCTCGGCTGTTGTAAATCGTGTATCAGTAAACATATGAAAATATGTCTGGTTTGTTGACTTAGCTACACACACACACACACACACACACACACACACACACACACACACGTACGCATGCACGCACGTACATAGGACTGGTATACATAAATCATATGATCTATCTACTGTCATCAAGCCAACCGAGGAGGGGATGCTGTCTTCTTTGGTAGAGACTAAAACTCAGGAATTCTTTCTTTTCCAACTTCGGGATACCACAGCTTGACAGTGAGCCACAGGACAGCCACATGTGTTTTGGGTCGTGAACCCTAAGTCAAGATGCCAGCTTATATTACTTACTTTTCTTATTATGGTGATGACAAAGTGCTTGGGAAATGAGCAACTTAAAGAGGAAGGAATTTCGGTTCATGGCTTAAGATGGGACACTGTCCATGATAGCAAAGAAGCCGCAATGAGGAGCCTGCTCACGTGACACCCGCAGCCAGGAAGCAGCATAACACAGACAGGAAGTAGGGCTAGGGAGGATTGCTCACATATCCACAGTCAGGAAGTGGAACGCAGACGGGAGGTAGGGCTGGTTACGCTCTCAAGGCACACCTCGTTGACCTACTTTCTCTAGTAAGGCTCAACCTCTTAAAGACCCCCCAGCCTTTCGGAACAGCACCACCAACAAGAGACCGAGGGAACCCGTGGGAACCCACAGCATCTGCTGTAGCTCACTCTCTCAAGCAGAAAGCCAGAGCCCTGGATTATCTGGGTGGATTTATTCTCAGGCCAATTTCAGATCTTTACCAGACACTTAGGAGAGACAGACGGGTGTAAAGGCAAGGCATCTGCCATGGTAGAGACTTTTGTGAGGTTCCAGATGTGGGTACAATGTGAACTAAAATTCAGAATTGCAACTATGATCTTTTGTTATCTGATATAAGATATTCGGTTAACATGGTATTCTGAAAGATCATTTAATTAGCAATTCTGTGACATTTATGACCATGTTTAAGTAGTTTGTTTTGTTGATGGAATACATGATACAATGAGTTATACATGTATATAAAGATCCATTATTTTCTACGCCTATTACTACCCCTTCAGAGCATTATAAGGAAATAGAGGGACACAAACAATTTGCAGAAAGGAAGACTGGAGTGGTGGTTCCTCCTATCCTCCCCTCTGCTAACAGTGTGAGGTCTGGGCCAAGTCGTCTTTACTGAACTGCAGGTTTGAAAAGGCTCCGGTTCTGACTTGTTTCTGCTCTGGTAGGGGCTACAGTGAGTACTGGTGCATGGCTCACCTCATCAGGAAACTGTGTGTAGGTGGATGTGAGGTTCAAGTGTCCAAATAATTCTCACAGATAACAAAAATTCACTGACCAGCTCTTCTTCCAGCCCCCTTGCCGGGGTCCACTGCAGACCTGAGTATTAAGAGGGTTGATGGTTTCATCTCAAGTGCATTTCTGCTTTTGTGCTTCCTCTTCGTAGTCGATTCAGACTCAGACTTTCTCAATATTCCCACCAAGGATTCATTTTGAACACACGGAGTGATCAATCTCTGCCATGCTTTTGCTGAACAGTGAACATGAATTCAGCCTGCTTCACCTTTAAGGTGAAATATGATAACACCGAATAAACAAAGTTTGCTTCCTCACAGGCCACGGTCACCAGATGGGTTTAACGGCTGTGATTTTGGCATTGGGCTAACCAGGGCTACTTTCCCAGAGAATGAACAACCACAGCTAAGATTGTTCCTACGTGGCTCTTGGTGTTTAGAAAACTAAAGTGAGACCAAGATAAGTATAAATAATCTTTTCTACATGTGTGCATGTATAACAATGGTGTAGCAGGGACGTGAAGAAGAAGACACGGAACTAGCAAATGATCTGACTTGGAATGCAAATGCAAATCATATGATACATGTAAATTTCTATTCTACATAAAACAAACAAGAAGAAGAAGAAGAAGAAGAAGAAGAAGAAGAAGAAAGAAGAAGAAAAAGAAGAAGAAAAAAAAAGAAGAGAAGAGAGAAGAAGAAGAAGAGACAGAAGAAGAAAGAAGAAAAAGAAGAAGAAGAAGAAGAAGAAGAAGAAGAAGAAGAAGAAGAAGAAGAAGAAGAAGAAAAAGAAGAAGAAAGCTGGCCAGTGATTATGCTTGCTCACCTTTAACCCCAGCACCCGGGAGGGAGAGGCAGGTGGAGCTCTGAGTTCAAGGCCAGCCTGGTCTACAGAAAGAGTTCCACCAGGACAGCCAGAGGTACATGGAAAAACCTTATCTCAAAAAAACCAAACCAACCAAACAACCAGACAAAAACCCAAAGAAGCTGTTTCTAAGAGGAAAATAGGACTAACGTATTTTACTTGCAGTAGGAAGTGCTTCTAAAATCTGTTTGTTTTTAATATGTGTATCTGTGTGTGAATCTGTGCGCCATGTGTGGACAGATGGGCATGAAATCCAGAAGAGGGTGTCAGATCCCCTGGAGCTGGAGTTACAGGCGGTTGTGAGCCTCCTGATGTGAGTGCTGGGTACCAAACACAGGTTCTCTGGCAGAGCAGCAAACACTACTGCATAGCCATCTCTCCAGCCCCAGAAAATGCTTCTTGGCAAAAACCGATGCATGAAACCTCTTCTGGGGCATCAACTCCATCTTCTTTTTTCCCCCCTTTTACTTTTGCTTCCACATCAGATCCAAACTTTGGATGAATTTTCTCACATTTGCTGATGTCAGTGTGGTGATCCCTGGAGCTCTGCCGTCTGGCCTTATGATGGCAATGTAGCTGACATCACAACCGAACTTGTCACTAAACCAAGTCCACTCCTGCCTTGTGTGGGTAATGAGCAAACTAGATAAGGTGCATCGTGTGGGGAGAGAAAATTGGAGACAGGCTTGGCTGAGATGCTCCCCAGGTGGAAATGTTCCTCAGGAATGTGTTTTATCAGGGCATGGGTGAGGCAGAAACATCCTGTTTTTTTTTTTCCCAAAATAATCAGGATGTTTTTAAAAGTAATGTTTCCCACAATTATTATTAGAGAATTGTAAAAAGGCTTTCCAGTGCTAGCCGTCTTTTCAGGATCTGGCCCCACACTGGATCTTTTGTTATCTGGTGTATAAAACTTCTCTCACCGCTTGGGAGACAGCACTGGGAGACAAAATAGAAGAACCAGGTTGAAACTCCTCTGTTTAATCAAGAATAAAGTCAATGTCAGAGACTCAGTGTTCTAGATCGACAATTTTCAGGATTGATACATCTTAATCAAGTAATTAGGTGACTTTTTCTGTGGTGTTTTCCGCACCGGAGAGAGGAACAGATTTGCCGCTTTGCTCCGATGCCTGCTAGCAGCAGTGTTCGCTGTTAACAGAGACATTTACACGGAGCCACCAGTTGGCAGGGGCTAACACTTTATTGCTTGCTATTCCCACATGCTGAGGATTGTGGGAAGGCTGCCAAGCTTTCTGTCTCATGTAGCTCTTCAGCATAGTAACAACAGAATGCCTTTTCAAAGAGAAGAAAAGACAGCAAAGAAGACAATGCAACTAAGTGTCTGTTTTTAAAAAATTATTATTAAAAAATAGAACAAGGGATTTTGGTGGCAATTTTTCTAGTTTCTTTTTACCCCTCTTCCCCCCCCCCCCCACACACTTGGTTGTTTCTGTTTTGAGACAAGGTCTTATGTTATAGTGCATGCTGGTATGGAACTAATATGTAGCCTAGCCTGGCCTTGAACGCACAGAAATCCTCCTGCTTCAGCCTCTCAAGAGCTAGAATTATAGGTGTGAGCCACGGGTGAGCTCATTTTTTTCTTTTATTTTAAATGCACTCTAAATTGGAGCTGAAGTTTTTCAAGTGTTAAAGTGCTTTTGGATTACCCTGAGAGCCCAAGAAGATGCAAATTCAGACTCTGCAGTTTGTAAGCGGACCTGAAGCTCTATGGGATTGATACAGTCCAGGTAGTACTGATGCTGTGGTCTTGGAATGTTACTCAGAGAGCAAGAATCTGCCTGTGTATGGCTGGATCACAAATGCATGATTCTAGAAGTCTGGTAGGCAAGGGCCCCAAAATGACAAGGGTCCCTTTTAGTTTATTCTGGATGCGTTAGATTACACTTGTTTTATCTTTCTGTTTTTTACATTATGATTGCAACCACGAACTTCACCTATATTAGGAAAAAAATAGTAAACATTAGAGACTTGATCCAAGTCCCCGCTCTGGCGTTTCCCAGTCATGTGCAAGTGGGCAAAACATGAGGCATCCTTCCCAGGGATATTGGTTCATCTGCAGGGCCTGTACCCGTCCACTTGACAGTGCTTTGCTTTCCTTGCTATTCTGATGAGACATTGCCATGTCACCTTTTCCTATGGAGATGTAACTAACCATCTATTCACCTGTGACAGGTCAAAGCCAGGACTATCAGTGGTCCTCAACCTTCCTAATGCTGCGCCCCTTTAATGCAGTCCCTCATGTTGTGGTGACCCCTCCTGCCATAAAATGTTGTTGTTGCTACTTGATAGCTGTAATTTTCCACTGTTATGAATTGTGATGTAAACACCTGATAGGCAGAATGTCTGATGTGTGACCTCGGAAGGGCTGGTACCCGAAAGGTCGAGAAACACTGTTCAACCTGATGAATTCACGACTTTCTTAAGTTTACCTATAGGAACTTTTGGTGAGGGATTGTCTACAGGAGTGTGGGTGACACCAAAGAAGATACATCACCACAAAAATCCTATCCCATCATAGATGATTACCTCACAGAAGCTGTATCAGGGAGCCTTTTCTTAGCTGACCTCTCATCTTTATTATACACTAGAATTTCCCAAGAGCGCTTGCTGATGATGATGATGATGAGGAGGAGGAGGCGGCAGGAAAGCATAGTGACTGGGGTTCCAGTTGAAGACCCTGTGACCCATCCTCTTTTCCCTCGTGGCATTGCCATCACTACAGACCTGGCCATCACTATATTGTTCTGTGCACTTTGTGACTGTGGCAATTAGGTCAAGGTTCCTTCCACTTGAAGACAGCACAGGTCGAGAAACACTGTCCCAGCTGTCCAGTAGGTATCATGGCCTGTCTGCTGAAAGGGTGGACTCTGGTGGCGTGCTTGGAGCTAATAGGCCCTGGATTTTCCCCTTTGGTTTCCTTGTCTTCCATAAACTGCGAGTAAGCAAATGCAGCCTAAGAGATGTCTGGGCTTTTCTGATGTATGACCACAGAGAACATAGGAGCTGCATAGGATATGTGCCTGATGGAGGACCACAGCAGAGGCCAGGAATAGGGAAACACTTCCCAGTCCTGGAAACTGTGAATATGATTATCTGGGAGGTGAAGAACATCTTACAAGTGGCAAAGACCCATTTGGACATTGCCGAGCAGGTAGTTAACTCGGGAACTGAGCACAGAAATCAGTCCTGACTCTTATAGCAAGGACTGGGTTCTCAACCTGTGGGTCATGACCCCAAAAGACCACCAGGAAACAGAGATATTTACAATACAATTCATAACAGTAGTGGAATTACAGTTATGAAATAGCAACAAAAATAATTTTAGGGTTGGAGTCACCATAACATGAGGAACTGTATTAAAGGGTCACAGCGTCAGGCAGGCTGAGAACCACTGGCCGACCTGGATCAATTAAGATGAAAGGGAGGGATGATACTGGAGATGTGGGCAAGATAGGCCTCATATTTTACAAGTCTGGTTAAAAAATCAGAACTCTGACTTCCTGTTTAAAAAGTTGCAAAGATTAGCGCTAAATTGTTCTGCTCCAAAGCTGGCATCTCTCTCCTTAGTGCGTTTCTCTTAACACACCCAGGTATTTTTGTTGGTGTGAAATTTTATTTTATGTGTGTGTGGGGGGGGGAATGAGGTCATTAGCTGAATATTGCTGCTTTAAAAGTAAATATAGGGGTATTTAATTTTGATTTGGAGTCAGAAAAATAACATATTCCATAGCTCACGTATGTGCATGTGTTTGCTTCTTGGAATGGGACTGGAAACATTGCACACAGTTTGTACCCAAATTCTCTACTGTTGGTTTATTGAAAGTAAGAAATTATTTTTATTATTTACTTAACAGTTTTTTTGGAGACAGGGTTTCTCTATGTAGACTTAGACTCACTTTGTAGACCAGCCTGGCCTTGAATTCACGGTGATCGCCTGCCTCTGCCCCCTAAGTGCTGGGGTTAAAAGCGTGCACCACCAAACCTTGCTGTAAGACAAAGGAATTATTTTAAAGCCAGGTATTGTGATTCCTACTCACTCAGGAGGCTGAGGCAGGGGCATTTTGATGAGTTTATAGCCAGCCTGGGACACATAGTGAGTTCCAGACAACCTGAAAAATAATTAAAAGATTTTAAGAAAGAAAGAAAGAGGAATGACTATATAGTACATAGTTCCGTCCTTTCATTACCTTCTGTACTAGTATTTTTGAGCATAAATGATTGTTTGGAGCCAGAAGGGACATCTAGGAAGTGACATAAAGGTGTTTCTTATTCACTCATGGTTTTCAAACTGACACCACCTTCTTCGTGTTCTGGGCAGACTCTCTACTTTGAACAGAAACCATGGTTTCCTTAGTCCATATCCCTCACTTCCTCAGCCTTTGCCTTACCCCGCTCTGAATGCACTGTGCTCGCCTTGTCTTTGCTCAGTCTTGGTGAGCTCGGGGGTATTCTGAGTTCTGCAGACTCTTGTTCCCATGGCAGCATTGTGGGTGCTGTCTGTGAAGGAGGAAACAGAGGTAGTGAACGGACATATTGTACACATCTCCTCTGCTCAGAAGGACTTCAACTGAATTTGCGCCCCCTGCCCCATTATATATTAGAACATGAATCCAGTGCATTTGATTTCAGATCTGGGGCATTTGGGAGGTAATTAGGTCACAAGAGTAGAAACCTCACTAATGGTGATGGTTAATCTTGTGTCAGCTTGGGAGGATCAACCTAGCAAACACTCCTCTGGGCATGTCTGTGGGGGACCTGTCAGAGTGATGAAGTGGATGCAATGGGACCCGCGGTCTCACACTCCTGCAGCCGTGCCTTACCCCTATGATGGACTGTATCTCCTCAAATCACCAGGTAAAATAAATTCTTCCTCTCTTATGAGTCACTCCCCAGGTATTTCGTTAAAACAAGAAAAGTAACTAACACACACAGGATGAGCACACTTACTAGAACAAGTCGGAGGGCTAGCTCTCGCTGTCATGCTATGCACCTGGAAGACAGACAGTCCTCACTGAAATGCAACCATCGGGTAGCTTGAACTTCCGCTTCAGGAACTACAAGAAATACCTGTGCAAGCTCCCTAGTCTACTGTGATTTGTCATCATGTCCCACACTAAAACAATGCCCATGTTCTAGTGTCCCAAAGGACTTTTCTCTCAAAACACAAGTTCACAGGTAAAATTACCGAGATGTGCGGGTCAACGCCATCAGAACACTAAAGCTAATGTGAAGCAGTGAGCCACTGTGAAGTGCGTAGGATCTATGGACTTAGGACATCATAGTGACTGTTCCAAAAAGTCAAGACAAGGAAGTGGCAACCAGAAATGTACCATGGTAGTGATAATTAATAATCAAACTAAAGCCTATTCTGGCTTTATTCTGAAGAAGAAAAATCAGGAGAAAATAAATGCACATATTCTGTTAAAAAAGTAAATTGGCAGGCTCTAAAACCAACAATTAGTAAATGAGACCTCATGAAACTAAAAAGTATCTGTAAGGCAAAGGACACTGTCATTCATTCAGACAAAGTGGCAGCCTACAGAATGTGAGGAGATTTTTTTTTTTTTACCAAATCCACATCTGCTAGAGGACTAATATCCAAAATATATAAGGAACTCAAAAAACTAGGTACCAAAATCCTAAAAATAATTCAATTAAAAAATGAGGTAATGCGGAGACCTGGTGGCACTCAGAGGAAGGACAGCAGGTTACCAAGAAGAGACTTGGTACCCTAGGAGCATATACAGGGGGAGGTAAACCCCCTCAGGAACAGTCATAGGGGAGGGGAATAATGGGAAAATGGGAGGGAGGGAAGAATGGGAGGATACAAGGGATGGGATAACCATTGAAATGTAACAAGAATAAATTAATTAAAAAAAATTTTTAAAAATGAGGTATGCATCTAAGAGGGAATTCTCAATAGAGGCAACTCAAATGCTCACCATCCCTAGCCTTCGGAAAGATGCAAATCACAACTACTTTGAGATTCTGTCTTACATCTGTCATCTTAGTATTTTTATGGAACTCCAGAGTGTGCGAGTGAGTTGGGTCTCTGATTCTTGTGCCTGCTCTTGGGGCTCTTTTCTTTCTGTTAGGTTGCCTTGACCAGCCTTGATGTAAGGAATTTTGTTTTATAATATTATAGTTTATTTTGTCATGTTTGGTTGTTATCACTTAGAATCCTGTTCTTTCCTACTGAAAGACAGAAAGGGAGTGGAGGAAGATGAGGAAGAAGGTGGGTAGTAACTGGGAGGAGTGGAGGGAGGAAAAACTGCAGCTAAGATATAGTGCATGAGAAAAGAATCTATTTAAATAAAATTTTAAAAGAAAAGTAAATTGGTAATTAAAATGTAGCTGATTTTTGATGTTTCTTTTAAAAACATTTAATATATATATATATATATATATATATATATATATATATTTCTCTGGGAATCCAAGGCTGAACAGGAAACTTTTTGGTTATAACTTAAAAGACAAGGTTGTCTTTTATTGTGAATGTATGTGTATATTTTTCTGCTTATTTGATGTAGGAAAATAATTTTCACGGATTTATTTACTTGCACATGCATGAGTGTATATGTGTGCAGGAGTCCATGGAGGCCAGGAAGGGGCAATAACACAAGTGGAGATAAAAGGCGATAGAAATAGCAAAGAAATAAGTCAAGGAAGCCTTATTTGAAGATGATGGTTCGATACATAAAAGACGACAAAGACACCAGCAGATATCTCCTAAAGCTACTAAACACACCTAGCAAGGTAGCAGGACACACAATTAAAGACTAGAAATCAGTAGCCTCCCTGAATACAAACAACAAACATAATGAGAAAGAAACCAGTGGAGCAACCCCATTCATAGTAGCCTTAAGGGAATGTCTTGGAGTGAAACTAAGCAAGGAGGTGAAAGATTTATACAGTGAAAACCTCAAAGCACTGAAGAAGCTATCAAAAGATGGGAAGCCCCCCTCCCCATGTTCAATGGTGGGTAGGATTAATAGTGTGAGAATGGCCATCCTACCAAATGCAAGCTACAGACTCAATGCAATCCCAACCAAACTTCCAATGTAATCCTTCACAGAACTTGGAAAGAAAACCTTAAAATTCACAGGGAAGCAAAGGAGTCCCTGCATAGCCATAATAATCCAGAAAAATAAAAACATGGTTGGAGGTCTCACTATTCCTGATTTCACCTGATACTACAAAGCCATGGCAGTAATAAGAGCGTGGTGCTGGCACAAAAACAGACACACGATCTAAGGCCTAGAATTGACAGACAAGAAGCACACACTTTTCCAGCCACCTGCCTTCTGAAAAGTGCCAATAAGAAACAACAAAAACACAGGAGAGAAGAAAGCGCCTTTGGAGACAGATATTGGAAAAACTGGGTAAAATGTGGCCCTTCCTTCTCTCTCACTCTGCATTCAAACAAATTCCAGGTAGATCATAGACCCTAACATGAGACAAGAACCTCTAAATCTTCTGGAAGTGGGAGAGGGTATGCTTCAGGGTACATAGGCTCAGGTAAAAACGTTATGAATAGGACTGAGGAAATAAGACCAAAACAAGCAAATGGGACTTCATGAAATTAACTGTTAATAAAGAGGCAGCCTATATAATGGGACAAAACCATTGCCAGTTATATATCAGATAGCCAATCAGTGTCTAGAATATACAGGAAACTTAAAAAAAAAAAAAAAAACTAAAAACCAAGAAAACAATTGAGTAGTTAACTATGGAAGTAAATAGCTCACAGCAAAAGAAATACAAACCAGCTAAGAAATATTTTTAATAACTCATTTGCTAATCTTAGAACGTATGGAAATGACAAAGAACACTTTGAGAGTTCCCCTTACCTTGGTCAGAATAGATGAAATTAAGAAAACAAAAAGACAACAATTGCTGGTGAGAATGTGGAGAACAGAAAACCCTGATGACTGTTGGTGGGAATGCAAATTGGTATAACTGTTGTGGAAGTCAGTGTGGTGGCTTCTTAGAAAACCGGAAGTAGATCCACCACTTGACCAGACTCTACCACTCACTCTTGGGCATATACTCAAAGGACTGCTTCCTACTGTGGAGACACAAGCTCATCAATGTGCATAGTTCACAAAACTAGGACATGAAAACAGCCTAAATATCCATCGGCTAATGAGTGGATAATGTAAACATGGTACCTATATACAATGGAATTATATTTAACTATAAGAAAAATAAAAATTTGAAGGCAAACGGATGGATCTGGAAGATATTGGACTAAGTGATCTAACTCATACGCAGACAGGCCCCTAGAAAGAGGTAATATAAAGAGGAAAAGAGGGAGGGAGGCCTTTAGGAATATACGTGCATATTCTACCATCTAGCATGAAGTGGGAGGGGATTCATGAGCTCTGACCTTTAACTGAGGAGCTGTGGACTGCTGATGACTTCCAGGGGGAGGAGAGTTGTGTGTGACTCTTGGTAAGTCAACCGTTAGTCATTGGGTGGCCCCACACCCAGAAATATATGGAAAACACAAATTAGAACTAATAGGTTATTGATTTTTAAATAGTATATGTATATTCCTATAAACGAATTCATTTGATGTTACCATGCACAAGGGACTATGCTCATCCCAGGAGCAACATAAAAGCTAAATAAAGAGCCACCACCTAGTGTGGGATACCTCTCCTCAGGTTGTTGGTCAGGGGTGTTTTGAAGAAGTCCCCAAATAATGTAAGCTATTACCATTGCTCTTGGTTGACCTCCATAACTTAATGGTGATACTCTGTTGCTGCAGACACCACACACATTGATTATAGAACATGAAAAAATCAAGTCAGTGCTGGCTAGGAAGCTTCCTCCCTGCTGACCTGCTCTGACAGTACTGGAAGATTCTATGTCAGCTGCTGGGCATTGGGGAAATGTCATCAAAAGTCTTACCCAATTGTGGATCCTGATATCTTCAATAATGGCCAATGTGGCAAGATATGCCCATCGGTGCAATAGTGGCATGCATTTATGGAGGTACCCAATTGTTTTCTCATTGAATTTAAGTCCTGTTCTACCAAAGGAAACACAGGCCTGATGCTGCAGATCTGTCCAAGAACCTGTGGCTGTGATCTCATAGGCCCCAGGGCTGAACCTACTACTATTAGTTTGTCAAGTGGGCCTAATATCAATCTGTCCCCCAAATTCATATCTCTCTGCTCTCAGATTGGTACAATTCTTAGCCCGTAGCAGAGACATTTCTATGTGCAGTTGGATTGTGGTTGACAAAGGCTTCACAACAGGTCAAAGTGCAGAGAACATGAGAGGGCTCAGTCACAAATAGGGCATCTATATCACACTCTTTCCCCAAGGCTCAGGGACCATCATGGAAGAAAGGCTGTGGGGGCCAGCGGTCAGGGAGGGCCAGAGTGAAACAGAATCATCTGGACATAGCAGGACCCCTGGGCTCACAAACTTGTATCAAGCCAGTCAACATTGCAGCACAGAGTGGGAAAGGCTCATGGGCCCTAATCCTTAACTGTGGATCTGTGGATAGATGATGGCTCCTGGGGGGAGGAAGAGTCTGCTTTCTTTAGTGGTGTGGATTTTAGGCCATTGGATGAACTCATCTCAAGGAGTATCTGGGAAGCACAGCTTGGAGCCAACAGATTACTTTTTTTTAAAGAGATGAAATTTGACCGGGAATGTAGGAGTGGCTCTGGAAGGAGTTAAGGGGAAGAGCTAGGGATGGATATGATATAAAGAATTGTATGAAATTCTTAAATAATCAATGAAATAATTATATTTAGAAAAATCCAGCTATATGGCCCAAATCAAGACCCACCCATGAAAAAGAGCCAACCCCTGACACTATTAATGATACCCTGCTATACATGCAGACAGGAGATTATCAGAGTAGTCCTCTGTGAGGCTCCACCCAGCAGTGGTTCAAAACAGATGCTGAGACTCATACCCAAACATTGGGTGAAGCATAAGGAGTCTAATGGAAAGTTGGGGGAAAGATAAAAGCACCTAGAGGTGATAAGAGCTCCATAAGAAGACCAACAGAGCCAACTAACCAGAGCCCAGAGGGGCCTGTGGAGTCTGAAACACCAACTAAGGACCATGTATGGACTGGATCTAGGTCCTCTACATAGATGTAGCCGATGGACAGCTCATGGGGATCCACTAGTAATGGAAGTGGGGGCTATCTCTGACATGGACTCTGTTGCCTGGTTTTTGATCACTTCTCCTTGACAGGGCTGCCTTACCAGGACTCAGGGAAGAAGACAGTCCTGATATGACTTGATAAGCTGGGGGCATTCTCCTTTTTGAGGAATAGTGGAGGGGGATGGTAGAGGGAGGGTGAAACTGGGAGAAAAGAAAGGTGGGGGGCTAAGCCTGAGATATAGAGTGAATAAATAAATTAATTAATAAAAAATAAATCACACACACACACACACACCAAATCTAGGTATAGTAAAACAAACCTTTAATCCCAGCACTTGGAAAACTGAGGCAAGAGACTGCATCAAGTTGTAACTCAGCGTTGACTACACGATGAGTTCAAGGTCAGCAAGGAGTACATATCAGTACCTATCGTTAAGACCCTATCTCAAGAAAACAAAACAAAACAAAACAAACAAATAAAATAGACAGTGGAGACTTTGAGGGGGCTTAAGTGTAGTTGTTTCTCATTACCTGAATATTAAGAGAGAGCAGATTCAAGTGCAGTTGGCTCCTTCCTGGTCATAGTTTATGTACCTATGTACCTATGGTCTAACCAATATGTATTAGGTATTGGCAATAGTAAACATTTTCTATCTGTACTTTATATGTGCAAACTTTTTTCTTGTCACTCTGAAGAGTGCAGTATAATACTTTCTTATGTGGTATTTATATGTCACTCAATATTATAAGTGATTTAGAAGGGACTCAGGGCATGTATGAGGGCATGTATAGAGCATATGCAAATGGTATCCAACCCCCCAGGGATACTAAAGTAGGAGTGTATTCAAGAATCTACAGCCAGTGGCACAAACAAGACTGAAGAGTTGCTCTTCTAAAGTCATAGTGCTGCAGTTTTTGGAGTAGCTCCCCCACCCCTTACTCAAAGTGAAGAGAGAGGAGAAGGCAGGAGAGGTTTTGCTGAGCTCTGAAATCCCAACGAGGAGGGAAAGAAAGCAACTGTCTTAGCAAATGCTTGTTAACAGCCATCATTCTGAGCACAGTTTCACAAAGATTAATCTGGACTCCTCGTAAGCCTATCTCAGCAGCAAAGCCATTTGTATTTCTTGCCCATGGGAACAGCTGCTATGTCGCTATGTCGTTACTTGATTGGAGAGAATCAGACCTCTTTTGTCCTTTCCCCCTGGGCTCTGAAACCATCTTACCAGGGCACTGAAACCACAGCCAGAGTTCACATATTTTATCTTAAGCCAGTTTACTGTCCTGGTCTTTAAAAAATGGCGCTGGTGCTAATGCACCATTCATGTTATGCCTACAAATGTGACCCCCCCTCTGCCAATCGGCCGCGGCCCCCACCCATTCTGAAGCAGACCTTCTGTCTCCACAAATGAGGACAGGTCGCTATACCCACTCAGTGAAACTCTCCAGATGTTCCTGGTTGGATGGCACATCTGTCCTGTGTCCCCAGTGTTTTCCAGAGTGCCCCAAACAGAAATTTGAATGAACCAGAAACTCAGTGTCTGAGAACGGTCTCCATGCACAGTTGCCCTCGGTGACATGCCATCGGGGGCTGATGGAGAGTCAAGGGCAATGAGGGGGGAGGGGAGAGAGAGAGAGAGAGAGAGAGAGAGAGAGAGAGAGAGAGAGAGAGAGAGAGAGAGAGAGAGAGAGAGAGAGAGAGAGAGAGAAAGCCAATAAATGACTTCAGAGGAAAGAGGCATGCTACACAGAGACATGCTCCCCATGTGGAAATGCTACTGTTCAGTCTCTGGAATGATTCTATGCTCTGTGTAATGAGCAGATTATCTAGGGTTTTGAGTTAAATATTACTGGCATCAAAGGGTAATGATTACAGAGATAACCCCAAGCTAACATGAACCTCATCTCGTCTCTCCTCCCCAAACTTAGAAATGCCAGACTCGTTACATGAGGCTCAATCATGCAGAAACACTCCAGCTGTCTGAGAGTCTGCGAGTGCTGCCAGCGGCTCCCTTTCTCCCTTTGTTTTCAAGAGTAACTCCAAAAGACCTGCCTGGTCTTAGGGACCTCAGTGACCTTTAATCCTCTCTAGTCTTCCTCACTCTTGAGAGGCGGAGGTGGGGGGGGGGGGGGGGGGTGGGAAGGGCGTTATTTCTAAGTGTAACATATAAATTCAAACTTTCAAAACGTTCAGTAATCTCAGAGACGTGTCAAATGGCCTTTCCCAAAAGCACTTGGAAATATTTGTGTCTCTCACGTGGGGGAAAGGAGGATGTATTTTTGGAAACACCACACTACATTAGGAAACACTTTAAAATTAGTCTGGCCCTGTTCAAGTCTAGCAGGGTTCAAATCTGTGCCCTTAAGTAAGCCATGTATTTATTTGGCTGTATCTTACCTTATTTAACTGGAAATAGTAAGAAGAAAAACGTGAGGATTAACTGAGAGGTTGAGAAAATGAAGTATCTCAACTGTATGTCATGTAATTCATAAGATACAGAATTCTGGCTGTAGGTTGGCCACCGTCCTTTTCATCTTGTGTGGGAGATCATTGACTCTCTGCCCTTGGGCACAATCCTTGATGACAAGTTCCGTATTGCATTTTGTTTCTGGCATGTGTGTTTATACTTCAGCACATGTCTTGGCTATTGGATGAACCAATACATAAGAGAGGTAAAACATGGCCTCTCTGGGTTCCATATGTCCTAAATCTGATACATTAGCCCCTGTGAGGCCACTTACAGTCACCTCTAGGCAACCCATAGGAAAATTTGGGATTGCTAAAAGCTACTCATGATATCACTAACACATGAAATTGTAAATGCTGTTTTTATCTCCTCTGATGAATGGACGAGATGAGAGCGCAGTGCATTTCTAACTATCCCTAGGCCTAGAACTGAAATCTTCTAGCCTCTGTAAGCCTAATCTCCTGCAAGCCTTGGACCTTGGAGGCTTCAATTTCTAGCCTCCATCTGTTAGCCTAGGCCTAGCATGTTTTCAGCCTTCAAGACTTACTGCTGAATAACCTCACTCTTTCTAGTTCATTCTGAACTCTGGATGGCTGATTCAACTCAGTTGTTCTGGCTCAAACTCCTCTCCAAGCTGACTGATTAAAATTGGCTTCTCTTGGCTTCTGACTGAATTGATCTACTTGGAAAAACTGCCTATGAACCACATGAACTGAACTGCACTGAATGAAAAAACTGAACGAAATTGCACAAACTCAGCTAAACTCAACTTCATCCAACTGAACTTGACTGAACTCAACTCTTTCTCTCTCTGCACTGCTTCTAAGTAGCCTTTCTATTCTGTCTGTTTTCATGAGCATAACCTATCTCTGACTCATTCTATCAAATCTTTCTCTGACTCGTCACTTTGTCTGCCCCTCAATTAGACATCATTGTTTGACATTAAAAATATGCACTAAAGGCATGTCTATATTCTAGCAATTTTATTGTTGCTGGATTAAAATTCCTCTTCACAAAATGATTTGTGTTCATAGTCACAGTGTTTAGAAATGGAAGGCGCATTATACATCCTCTAAATCAAAGCTTCTTAGATTGTGGGTTGTCACCCAACATGGGGTCAGGCAAGTGAATGTGGGGGATCATGAGAATTATTCATCATAATGCATGCTCATTAATAATACATAGATTATGAATTCACAAGGACCAAACTCTGACACAAAATTAAATATGGAATGAGTCCGGGGTATTTCATTGTGCTGTTTCACTGCAGCCTTGGTTCTGAACATACACCATGTGCACTTTGCACTCAGCTTGCCTCTGCACTACACAAATCAGTGGATACTATTTGTTACACCTTGGCTAAGACCTGAGAGGAGTAGTATATAACAAACTGCAGTGTTTTTAACTGTACATGCAAATTTTCTGCTGTTATAGAAACATAATGGTCTAATTACAGAGAAAACAAATACTTTTAATATTTTCCTACCACCATTCTTCAGCATGTATCAAATTAGTATATCTTCGGATTGTATTATATTAAGCAAACAAGCACATGTTTCTCATTAGTATGCAAATTTGCTTTGATCTTTAATAGATGGTAAAATTTTATGTACAGCAAAGAATTGTTTTAAAATAAATTACATTGTGAATCATTATCAGTAAATGTTTGATTTGTTTGCTTATTTTATATTCCAGTACACCCAGGATCACAGAAAAAAATTGATGGATGGAAAGGGAACTTGAGTGGGAAGCTTAAGAATTCCTGATCTAAAGCAATAACATTTACAGTTCTTTGTGACACACATAAGACATATGAAACATTGTGATCCAACACCCACAGACTCTCAGTGCTTGTGTGCATGCATGCACATATTCATTTAGAGGTGGAGTTATAGGCAGCTCTAAGCCACTGACACAGGTGCTGAGACTAGAACTCAGGTCCTCTATAAGAACTGCACACTCTCTGAACACCTAAGCCATCTCAAGACCCTCCATTTCATTTAAAAATAATATTTATTAATGCAACTAGATTGAATGGTGCTTGGGAGAACAGTGGTTGCCCTCTGTGGGTCTACAGTGAAGATGGTATAAAGATCTGTAACCTCTATTTTCTCAAAATATTTCTACCTGGTCATCCTAAATTCTATTCTCAGTGTCAATATTTTCTTTCTGTTTATATTTCAGTGCAATCTGTGGAGGATGTTGTGGTAAATCAACATGATCTTCCTCACCAATTGATTCCGAATAAAGCAGAGAACGTCAAACGGCACAGGACACACTTGACTAGGTCTACAGGAAGGGTTTGCACACAGCCAGGCCAGCTCTTAAGTTTAGGCTTAGTAATTGGTGTCTAATATGTCACCAAAAGCCATGGGTGTTCCCTGGCCTACTGCACAGCCTGGTGATATCACAGGCCTGAATCATGTTTTCTCAAGGCATGCATTTAGCAATAACCTAAAAATATCTTCATGTTCTCATTGTTCTTCAGGCCACCTGGTTTGGAAGGCTGAAGAGGATGGATTAACTAAGACAGATGCTGCCACAGCTGTATGTGATGTCACCTCTCTAGCTCCAGGTTATTTCAGGACATCTCCCTCTGTTCAGAAACCT
Source organism: Acomys russatus (assembly GCF_903995435.1). Classification (NCBI taxonomy): domain Eukaryota; kingdom Metazoa; phylum Chordata; class Mammalia; order Rodentia; family Muridae; genus Acomys; species Acomys russatus. Next base: position 31,116,030 of record NC_067139.1, on the reverse strand, counting down.
ATCTGTCTCCGTATCACCTTGGAGCTCTCTCCTCGAAACCTTCTTAAAAGGTTGCCTTATGACAGTAAGAGAATTAAAAACGGAACAAAAACAAACTGTCCCTAGGGAGTTGAGAAACACAATTTTTATTATGTCACATGCAAGAAAGACTGTTCAAATGCTGATTTATTTTTAAAAGTCTGTGGGACTTTAGAACTCTACACACAGCTTGAGATTATCAGCCAGCTGCTCTGCTTTCACCCGTTATTGAGATGAGTGTCCCAGTCCCTGGAACTCCGGTGAGCTCTCTTACCGGAATACACATCTCATGTTCAGAGCATAAAAACAAGATGCTAGCAGATCTGGCTTTAAATCCAACTTCTATCCTCAACAGCTCTGGGAACCTGGCAGGGGACTTGAACCTTCCACCTGCAGCTCCTCATAGCCACGATGAATAATGGAATATGTAGAATCGTGAAGGCGACGCTTTCCGCTCTGTATGTGCACAATCAGCGTGGATCTCACGGCTTACGTCACTGTGTTCTCTCTTAGAGATGCTGCTATCAGGAGCACTAGCGATGCACTACTTAGTAGGTTATGCTTATTTTAAAAATCGTCTTGTTGGGTGTTCTGCATACCAGTAGTACGTTACAGCGGTCGTTTATAATCCACAGAAGGTCTAAGTGTATGCGGTTGCCAAGTAGGAGTCACAGTGACTTCATCCATATTAACATTAGACAGTAAGAAAACCTAGCTAATGGGATGGAATTGACAGGCTCATCACTGGTGATAAAATGTGGATCTCAAACACATACTTAACTTTTCTGGGTATTAATTATTGGGTCAGATAATCTCTAAGAATAGATAAGCTTAATTATTCAGATTTAATAATTATTACCCATCAAAATTCCAACTGTGTTTCTGGTGCTTACGTCTCTGTAAGGTGATAGTGTGTCAATTCCACTCTGTCTGAGGTGGATTGCTGTCTTAGGTGCTGTCCCAGTGGGCTGACACATACAGAGCCACTCACATTCTGCCTGGTCAAAACATGGTGTGGGGAGAAGGGAAAATATCCCCATGTCCCATGACCCAGCTAGGTCAGCTCATCCACAGCTCTAAAAAAAAAAAAAAAAAAAAAAAAAAAAAAAAAAAAAAAAAAAAGCCTTTCTGTAGAAGTAAAATCTTTTGGTTCTTATCATGTCAATCATTTTGATCCCTCTTGTTCTAAGAATCATAAATAATTCAAGGTCAAAGACAGATTGCAAAGCAAGAAGGCCTATTTTTGGCTCCACAGTTTCACTTCTGCTCCCAATGTCACAGAAGCTAAGGAAACAGAAAGTAGCTGGAGCTCTGCACTGACATTCCATATTCTTATTCCTTCTACCTTCCTTTCTGAAAAAGTAAACAAAAGACAGCCCATTGGAAGGAGGAACAAGAGCCTTTGCGTGATTCCCAGCTTCCCAGCTTCCCGCCTCTTCTCTTTTTAGCGATCTCTGGATTTGTTTCTTCTGTAGTGCTGACTGAGTACTGATTGGAGTGATGAGATCAAATGATGTGAGTGAAATTGACAGTGGTGGCACATTCCTCAGGTCCCAGTGCTGGAGGGGCTGAGGCAGGAGGATTGCAGCTTAAAGAACAGCCTTACACTAAATAGTGACTCTGTGTTATAATAGTGAGGATGTTAATGATAACGAGACCATTAATAGTCAAGGCTGAAAATTCCCAATGGAGATAGTGAATACAAGCCAATACCCTTGAGCATCTGTGTATGCAAATGACCTTTGGTGGCCACATGTGTACAGTGCTGATCCAGACTCTGCTGGACAGCCATGGGCTGAGATCATGGAGCCTTAAGAAACAGAGGACCCAGGGGGATTCTTCCAAGAACAGAGTCCACATGCTGTTAGTGAAATAAAGGGTCATGATAAGTCTAGAGTGTTCTGAGATCTTGCTTTTGGCTGATGATTTAGCACAGACTTTTGAGATGAGAACCCTCTATGGGGGTGGGGATGGGGGAAGAAAACAGAAAATAGGAAGGAGATTTTTTAAAATGTCAGGAGCTATAACTAGGTGGCGAAGCAGTAGCCTGGCTTCCTATCATGCATGAAATTCTGAGTTCAATTCCCAACATCTCTCTCTCTCTCTCTCTCTCTCTCTCTCTCTCTCTCTCTCTCTCTCTCTCTCTCTCTCTCTCACACACACACACACACACACACACACACACACACACAGAGAGAGAGAGAGAGAGAGAGAGAGAGAGACAGACAGACAGAGAGACAGAGACAGAGAGAGAGAGACAAAGAGAGACAGAGAGAGAGAGAAGAAAGAGAAGAGAGAAAGATGCACACATGTATGTTTGCATGCATACATATGTATATACAGAGGTGGAGAGAGGGAGAAAGGGAGTGAGAAGGAGGAAGCTGTGGTAGAGGTAGATGAGGAGGAGGCAGAGGAGGAGGAGGAGACACAGAATCTCATAGAGCTCTTTTCTTTGGGGAGCCCAAACTACTACACACAGGAAACTGAACTGCAAGGGCATCTCTCTTCAGGGAAAGGACGCCTAAGCTTGGAACAAGGACTTGGAACAGTGGGCATCACATCGGGAGGCAGCAGCCAGAGAGAAACACACAGAGTGGGCTGCATTTCAACAGTCACTGAAGCCAGAAAAGTCCCCGAGTGCCAGGAGCAAAATAGAAGGGTGCTCATGGGAACCAGGCTCAAGGCCACAGATGTTAATGGTCAATTAAAGAGGACTTAATGACAGACATAGGTATGGAGGGCATGGTGGCTGGCTGCACTGTATAGGGAAGGATGTAGTCTACAAAGCTAGCAGGGAGGGGCAATTCTAGAAGTATCAGCTTGAAAATAATTATTTTAATAGCTATTTCTGTATAGTCTTTGTCACTTTATGGGAATAAGAATCCCCATATAAGATGATTACAAATTAGAACGGTGGTTAGAACAATAGTGAAACAATGTTTCTTTTATTGTTTAAAGTGAAAAAATATTGTTTAAAAAAATCTCAGTCCTTGAATCAAGGGAAAAGTTACATAAATGGAAGTAAATCCATATCATGAAACATTATACAGCCATTAAAAAGTATGAGTTATGTCTATTTTTATTTATTTAGAAGTATTGCTACAGTGTACCATAAAGTGAGTAAGACAAAACAGAGGAAAGTATACATAATATGAGCCCAATAAATGTACACCAGTATGTAAAGGTACAACAGCGTATTCGTGATTATAAGAGAGGAGATAAAGGGATGAAAGAGCTGCTTCTGAGGGTCTGTGCTTTGCTTGGTTTTCTTTGGCTTGAAGCGGAGACTTTTTATGTAGCTTTGGTTGGTCTTGCGCTCACAGTCTTCAGGCTGGGAAGTTTGGTTGCTTTTGATAGACAAAATAATAAAATATAGAAATAAAAATATTGGATGACAAATGTTAAATAAAATATAATTTACATACAATGTTATGATTTTTGCTCTGTGTGTCTGCCTGCAATTGGTGCATGACAAATACACCAAAATTGAAAGGCTGAAAACAGCTATTGGACGTTTCTCCCAAGACTGTATAGGAGTTGATAGTTCTGATTCTTGGTTCCAGATAGAATCAGGTTTTTTTTTTTTTTTCACTCAACCTATAAAATCATTTGGGTGATCAATGGCTTAATTTTATGTATTCCCCAAGGTTCCCCTAAGAAATCCTGACTACACTGTATTTTGATTCCCGTGTCTGGAGTGTTTACTGCTGCAGTAGCTCGTGACGGCCACAGCGCTTCACTTCTACAGCTCCTACTGTTGTGCACCCACTGTGTGCAAAGAACTCAGCAGTAACGCTGAACAAGCACATTCCAGGAACTACGCATCGAGGATCAGTCGAGCTGCAGAGTTCTAAGTGACTTACAGGGTTAGGTCATGAGGCAAAAGCATCCACTCTTGGTGTTCTGGACTAAATACTCAATGTACCTCGGGGATGACGGCTAGTGTTACCTGCCAACATACAGAAGCTACGTGTCTGGGTGCCCTTGAGGAGGGTTGTCTTGAGCATATTGACTGAGGTGGGAAGTCTCTCGCTGAGGGTGCTGACATTCCATGGATGCGCTATTCCATGGCTGTGATTCTGGGCTGATACACGTGGAGAAAGGGAGCCACACACTCAGAGCACCAGTGTTTCTCATTTTCTGTTTTGTGACAGTGGGGCCAGCTCCCTCCAACTCCCTCCAGTGCGACTTGGCCTCCCTGGTGAACTGTAACCTGGAGCTGTAAGCCAGAATAAACCCCTCTTTTCTTACATTGCTTTTGTCAGGGAATTTTATCACAGCAACAGCAAAGTAAGGCATTAATCATGAGGATAATAAGATACAGTGAGTCAGAATTTGTCTCATTAGAATATTCGATTTGTGAAACCCTAATAGAAAATTTAAATTGCAAAAACCCCTAATAGTAATATTAAGTACCAATGTAGATAGCAACAATTAGATTTTTCTCTTCCTGTATCATATCTGTACTACAATGTTTTGTTCATGTGTATTCCTGTTGAGGCTGTGAGTGTGGGACCATAGCAAAACTTTAAGCTTTAATACTGATGATACGTGGCCCCTAGGAATTGTTTGAAAAGCCCTAACTTGATGGAGGGCACCATGCATCTTGGTGTGAGCAGAAATGTCTTTATGTCCTGCCCTGATTTGGACAATAGTCTCTCCCATCTCCTCTTCCCAGTGTTGGCTTAGTCAACAGTGTTTTCCCCTCTACCTCCTCTGAACAATCTCAGAGATAAAATTACTGCACTATAGTGACACAGTCTTCTGGAGTTGAATTGCAGCTTAGGTACAGATCTCAGGCCTTCATCTTTTGCTGGGACAATTATAAACAAAGATATTGTGGGCACACCTTCCCTGTGGATAGAAACTGCCTTTCTTGGGAACACTACATAAGCAGCTCAGGCTGTCTTCATGAATATCACAAACACCAAGCCGAGATTTCTCAACAAGACCCCCCCCCTTCTTTTTTCTGAGAACTAAACCGGTTTGGACACAGATGCTTTAAATGCCTCTGTGGGGAAGTGTGCAGCCTGGACCACACTTGTTGTTAGGAGGCTGAATGCCTTCCCTCATCACCTGCAGTGCAGCCACTTCTTGTTTTCCCTGTCACCAGCAGCTTTTCCCAGCTTGACTCTTCTCTGCCCAGCATAGCTAAAAAAAAAAAAAAAAAAAAAAAAAAAACACCAAAACAAAAAAACACTACAGTTTCTGACCTCCCCATTCTCTTTGAAACCAGCAACTGCAGCTCCTTTCTATTTTTAGGATTTCTTGTTTCCTATCATAAAGACAACAAAATCAAGCAGCAGTAAAACAAACAAACAAAGCTGCAGGGCTGTTTGCAAGGGTCCCGGAACTCTCAGGACAGAACCAGTGGTACCCAGTCTGTCTTTAGGGAGCCAGCTGTGGCTCCAATCATGCCTTTTCAAGAGTACTTTCTAACTCCCCTTCCATGATTCTTACGTTCTCTGGGAGAAAGAACATGAAGACTGGACTAGCCATTCAAAAGATGTACTGATGAAGGCTGGAGGGATGGCTCAGTGGCCAAGAGCAATTGCTGCTCTTGCAGAGAATCAAGTTCGGTTCCCAGCACCCGCACTCAGTGACTGACTGCAATCTATAACTGGTTTCTGAGGGCACTGCACCCATGTGGTACACATACAGACAATCAGGCACAAATGCATATACATAAACAACAACAAAACCTTTAAAAACAACATTGATAAAAATAGCTATACAACCTGACAGTAGGGTTCAGATTGTGATGGAGGTCTGTCAGCTGTGCAAAGGAGAAAAATTTAAGGGGATTGGGTGGATAAAACTCAGGCTTTTGATTTGCTCTTTCTAAGCATTTAGATTTGAAGAGCTATTGCCAATTGGTGGCTGCCCATAGAGGGGGTCATATTCGAAAGGGTGTGCTCACCGAGAAGCTACCATGACTCGATGGTCCTACCCCATGCATGTACAGGCAGCACTGAGGAAACTCAGTGGATTTAAGAGCACATGAAGGCAGGTGATGTGGGACAGGGGAGGAATCGAGGGGAAAGAATGGAGGTAAACCAACCCAAACCACGATATGCATGTATAAAATTCTTAATGTTTTGAAAAACAAGTCTCAAGCAGGATGATGAGATTTCCTGAAGCAATGCATGCAGGCCTCAGAGGGAGCTCTGGGCTAGAGGCAGTACTCTGCCCTGTACTACTCAGTCCAGCACTATGCTTAATCATTGCATGGAAGCTGCTAGAAACTTCCTGGAGAGAGGTGGCACTTAGTGAAATAGAAATGAAGAAAACAATACAGGAGCAGTGAATCTAAGAGCTGGTTCTTTAAACAATAAACAATATTAATAGATCTATAACCCAGTTAACCAACAGAGAGAAAAAAGAAACCCAGATCAACAGACTTGGATGAATGAGGGACCTTCCATGGACAGCTAGAACTGCAGAACAATATAAGGGAATACTTTAAAAGCCCATACTCCATTAAGTAAAAAAAAAAAAAAAAAAAAAAACCTAGAAGAAATGGATAAAATTTCTAGATTTATCCAAACCACCAGAGTTAAATTAAGACTAGAGTAACAACTTAAGCAGACCCGCACAAATAGGATTGAAACAGCCATAAAGCACCTTCTAATGAGATGTCTAAATGGATTCACAGCAGAATCTCAGAAGACTTCCAAAGAACTAATAAGTATTAAATTATTTTTAAAAAAGATGATGTACCTCCAAACTGTTTCTATTAAGCCAGTATCATTTTACCAAGACCACATAAGGATACAACAGAAAAAGAAAGTGATTTTATTTTTCCTGCTGAAAAATCACATGATCATCTCAATAACTGTAGAAATGACCTCTGACCAAAGACAACATCCATTCAAGACAAAAGTCTTAAAGAGAATGGGAATAAATGGAATAATAAATAATGCGAATAAAGGGAACATACTTTAATATAATAAATGGCACACACAGAGCCAACATCATCCTAAGTGGAAAATAATTTGAAGTGATTCCACTAAAGTCAGGAATAAGGCATGGTTGTCCACTATCTTCACTCCTTTTCAATATAACACTGATAGCACTAGCTGGAGAAATAAGACAAGAGAAGAACATTAAATGGAAACAAACAAGAAAACAAGTCTAATTGTCCCTATTTGCAGAAGGCATAATATTATGCACAAGAGATTCCAAACTCTCATTTTAAAACTTTTAGAAATTATCAACACTTTCAGCAAAGTGGCAGGATACAAAATTCAGTGGTTTTTCCACATACAACATACAAGCATACTGAGGAACAGATTGTGGAAACATTGCTATTCAAAACAGTCTAAAGAATATTAGGAATAATCCTAACCAAGAAGGTGAAAGACTTCTACAATGAAACCTTAAATATCCGAAGAAAGAAATTGAGAGAGATATCAAAAGATAGAAAGACCTCTCGTGTTCATGGATTAGTAGCTACTGCAGTCCCAGTAAAATTCCCATGACATTCTTCACAAAAATTAAAAAAAAAAAAAAACTAAAATTCATGTGGAAGCACAAAAGTCCCTAAAAAACCACAGCAATTATGAGTAAGAACAATGGGGAAGAGAAGCAGAGATTTCAAGATATATTACAGAGCAATAGTAATCAAAACAGCATGGCACTGGCGCGTACACACACACACACACACATACACACACACACACACACACACACACACACACACCAGACAAAAGAGGTCCAAACATGAGTGAATATAACTGCAGTCATCTGATATTTGACAAAGATACCAAAGCATCTCCAATAAATGATGCTGGGAAAATTGAACTTTCACATGTAGAGTAAAGTTAGGCCCATGTCTATCATCCTGCACAAAATCAACTCCAATAATACTGAGATCATATATGTCAGTGTTAGATTCTAAACTTTGAAACTTCTAGAAAAGAGAGTAGCCAGCATGCTTCTGGACTTCAGTACAGACCTTTGAATAGGATCCTGGTCATCTAGGAAATAACAGTAATAAAGAAGTGGGCGATTATGAAATTCAAAAGCTTCTGGATGTTGAAGGAGACCGCTGATTGACATAAAGGCAGCCAACAGAATGGAAGAAAATCTTTGCTAGCTCTATGTCTGACAGGGGATTAATTCCATATATGAACTGAATAAAAATAAACAGCAAGAAAGCAAAGAACCCAACTAGCAAGTGGCCTGTGGGTCTGGGAAAAATATATAATATATTATTATATATTGAATATATATTATATTATATATTAAATATATTAATATATATTTAATATATTTAAAGATATATATATCTTTAAAAATACAACATGCTTAGCAAACATAAATATGCCAATTAAAGCTACCTTAAGATTTCATTTCAGTTAAAATGGCTAATGTCAAGCAAACAACAGACAAATGTTGGTAAGTATGTAGGAAAAGGGGAAATCCCACTGACTCTTGGAAGGATTATAAACTTGTTCCGCCACTATGGAAATCAGTGTGGAGAATTTTCAAGAAGCTAAAAACAGATCTACTATGTGACCCAGATACACCACTCCTTGGCATATAAACAAGGCACTTGATATCCCACTGCAGGTTCTGCCATGTTCATTCCCACTCTGTTCACACTAGCCAGGAAATGTAAACAACCTAGCTGCCCTTCAACTGAACCAATAATGATGAGATTCTCCTCAGCGCTAAAGAAAAGTGAAATCATGAAATGTGCCAAAAAAAAAAAAAAAAAAAAAAAAAAAAAAAAAAAAAAAAAGGCAGAATTAGATAATGTTATATTGAAAGCACTAACACAGACCCAGGCGCACAGCTACCACATGGTCTTTCTCATTGGTGGATCCAGATTTGAGTACACAACCTGAAGTCACTGCAAAGGCCACAACAGTAGAAAGGGACCATGAGGGAAGGAGGCGGGGGGGGGGGGGGGGGCTCTAGAGAAGGGAGTAGGTGCTGTGGGAAAGTGCAACCTGGAGAGGAACAGGGGAGGGTAATATAAAGGGAGAGGAAAGAAGGAGAGATAAACACCACCAAGGGTGCTTGGGAAAGCTATAGGTAAACCTTATTTTATACTCTTACTTAAAATTACGCATTTGCAAAACGATCTCAATGCCTAAGGTTCAGGAAGATAGCAGAAGAGGGAGTAGAGGGCCGGTAAGATGCACAAGGTAGCCTGAGGCTAGACAGTATCTCTAGAAATATCAGATGTGCAACACTCGTGAAATCTCAACAAGTTAGTTGCCCAAACAAGGCCTGCAAACCAGTGGATGTGCCAGTGTGGATAGGGGAATTTTCACAAGATTCCGTCCCCAGATGAAGAGCTACGGGCAATTCAAAGTTGCTGAGAGCTCAGGCTAGAGTTCTAAATTAAGCCCCTTGGTCAGCTAGCTAATCCCAAATGGTTATCTAAGTATACACACACACACACACACACACACACACACACACACACACACACACATCGATGACCAACACTAAAAGATCTTAGTAAGATATACATATATATATATATATATATGATACATACATGTGTGTGTTGTGTATAACAATAGTAATTCTAGAAAAAGAAGTCATGAACTCAAGAGGAAGTGGGGATCATGAGAGAAGCTGGAGAAGGAAGCGGGAGGTAGGAAAATAGTATAAATACAGTACTTGTGCATGAAAGCAAAATTTTAGAATCAGAAAAAAAAAAAAAAAAAAAAAAGAAAAGAAAGAAAACATTTGGTATGAATGCATGCTCCCGGGAAGATAAGGACGTTTAATCCTCAGGAACTAAGAGTAGCAGGGATGTGCAGTACAAAATGCCCCCAAGAGTCATGGAGAGTAGAGGAATTTCCACCCTGGAGCACAAACCCAGGGACTCTTTTTGTTACAGTGGCAGTAACTTTCAGAGTCTTTGATTTAGTATACATAGTCACCTTGGAAAAGAACACTTTGCCACTGCAGGGTGTTGGCTCTATGCTGCTGTGTCAACTCTACCTTAAAGAAACAATTCAATGACCTAACAAATGGTGCTTGTACATTTTGTGGAACTCATGATTCTAGCCCATGCCAAGGCTTTTCCACATAGGTGCAGATCTTCGTATATCCTGTGTAGGGCACTGTGCATCTGAAACACACATCTGGAAGCCTTTGTTAGTGATGCTGCCTCAAGCTTTGCTGGTAAAAGTGGCAAAACCATCCTGCAGCTAGTTATCCAGCTCTGTGATGATAGGTGCCAATATATGTAAGGTAACATAGAGTGGCCACTTGGCCTCTTCAAGGACCTGTCCAATAAAAGGACATCTTGCTGGTAGAGGCAATATTGCTAGATTGACTTGGAAAGTCCATTCTGTTGAGTACTTGCATTGTTCCTATCACTGTCACCATGGCCACTCAGTCATATGCCTACAGTGGTGATTCTAGTGTGGGCAGTTACCTAAGATGGCCAGTCAACTTCCCTAGTAGCTACTCAGTATGTCTTCTCTCTTAGGGCTTTCTAGTAGACACTAACATGTACTTCATGCTACCCCATGCACTGGTCACATGTGTGAACCCTAAATATGTGACATGATCTTCTAGTTTCTTTTTATCTACTAGGACCAGAGTCAAATGGTTGGGTCCTTAGCCACTGCCTAAGAGGTCTGTATATGTTTGTGTCTTGGGTCATTTATCATCTGTACAAGGTAGGTGGCCAGAGTTTCCCTAACCAGCTGCTTCTGAGAGTTGCTACAATATAGACACCATATATGTGAAGATTCACTCATGGAGCATGCTGACCTGTCCATAAACAAACCAAAGATGTGTCTGTCTCTTTCAGCCAACTGTAGATGAGTTCCCGGAGAGCAGCATTAGCAGAGACTGAAGTGGGAGTTAGTAGCCTGCTGTTTCACATGTGTCATCTGGTCTTTCTCCGCTCTGTATGTGCTTCCTTCATCTACCGGCCAACTGTTTCAGAAAGTCCACCTTTGATGTTTCGGTATTTTTAATGAAGCCCAGTGCACTGTGGGAAGTTCTAAGTATAAGTTAATTTGTTGCTCATGGCATCCTTTCCATACCTGGGGCTAGAGGCTAGATATGGGTATTTCTCAAAATGTGTTTAATGCTTCACCGTGTTTCTCATCACGCCTCAGGAGCTCAGTGCCCAGTATTTGTTATACCTCACACTTTGAATTACCATGAGCTTTATACTGTGTCTTTTCCCACCAGAAACACACCTATAAGATAAGCAAGCCTGCAGAACCACATGCTCCAGAAGGCAAGTTTTCTAGAATTACATTTTGAATAAGCACCCTTTTTGTATACATGCTACTCAAGTTTGGCAGGCTTCCATAATTTTTGGTGTATATGCTAGACAAGTAACTTTTCAGATATGTAGACTTGTTTGTCTCCCGGTATGTGTCATGTGCCTGTGTGTGCCCATGGAAGCCTGAATTGGGCATCAGATTCCTTGGGCCTAGAATTATAGGCAATTTTAAGCCACCTTGACATGGGTGATAGGAACCAAACTTGGGTCTTTTGCCAGAGCAGTAAGAGCTCTTATCTGTTGTTTGGCTGTCTTAAAAGAGGAACATGTTCTCTTTAAGATCCAAATGGGACTACTGCTCAAATGTTACACTTCCTTCTTTATGGTAGGCAGTGAAAAATGAGAAAATTCACCTCTAATTTGGATGTGTATCCTAACATACCCTAACTTTGGACCCTTAAATACTTAGTTGAAACAAATTCCTTGGATCTTTAGTGCTTATTTAAGATAGTCAAGTGTATGAGTCCTCCCAATGCAGCTGGCATACCAGCCAACTGTGGCTTAGACTGCCTTATAAGCTTGACTTGGTTGATGTACTGGATCCTTGTGATGGTCTGCTAGACATCTTGATAGCATAGATGTCTTCAGACTGTGTTTTAATAGTACATAAAAAGTGAATTTGGGGCTGGATATAAAAACTATACAAGAATATTGTACTTTTTGCATAAATGCAAACCATTTCTTCTTTCCTGAAAGCAGTGTATTTGCTAAATCAATATTAAGGCCTAATAATATTTGACTGAGATCCATGCTTCCTGGTCTTTTGGTACTTGAGATTACAGATTATAAACAGTACCCTTGGTTTCTTGCCTATTTCCCTCCTGGTGGCACTTTGTTCTATTAACCATCTCTACTCTTTACATTTGTTCTTCTTCCAATCTCGTTAGTTATTATGGTGATTAATGAGGGATTGTCTCTGACCACTTTCTCTTTGAGACTATTCTTTCCCCTTCTATTATTGAGCCAGTATCTATGATCTTGCTGGTATTCAGCTATGATCTATGGTTTTGCTATTATTGAGGCAGGATCTGCGACCACTTGTGCCACAGTCCTGATCCACAAAGAAGTGTTATTCTTATTTTATTATTGGGTTTTCTCAGCCATTCATAGTACCAATGTATCATTTTAGACTCTCTGTGAAACAGATGTGTTAGGTTATATTAGAAGTACAGGGATTTCGGACATTGAAGGATGCCATCTTCAATTTCTACCTTACCGGGTGGAAAGAGCCTCAAACTATGATGTGGGTGTTGGCAGACATATTTTAGGGGTACAGGAGAGTGGGGAATGATCGAGTAAGGGTGCAGTACAGCTCAGAGAAAGTACTGGCTATGATACTATGGTGTCCCTTCCAGTTCTTATCAGAGATGTCCTGTGCTGGCAGAACAGCCTGGGTCTTTACAGCTCACTTGACCCTGAGAAAATGTAGTCTCCATGTTTACTGATGCTGACCTTAAGGGTATGACCCTAGAGGTTATCAGCCAACTTTTTGCTTCCCAGCAGGTCTGCTCTTGAAGGAAACTCTGAATGGTAGGTGGCTACAGTTGTTAAAAACATGTGGAATTCTAGAATGTTTTGCCATCTCCCTCTTCTGCCCTGTTTGGATAAAGCCCTAACACCTCAGACTGTGTCAGATTCAACCTGACACCATGGAAAGTTCTGGAGAATGCCCTTCCATTTTGGGAGCTTGTCTCCTCTTTTCTTGTAATGATTAAAACATTTCATTTTATTTTTAATTTTTTATTAATTTATTCTTGTTACATCTCAATGGTTATCCCATCCCTTGTATCCTCCCATTCTTCCCTCCCTCCCATTTTCCCCTTACTCCCCTCCCCTATGACTGTGACTGAAGGGGAATTTCCTCCCCCTGTATATGCTCATAGGGTATCAAGTCTCTTCTTGGTAACCTGCTATCCGTCCTCTGAGTGCCACCAGGTCTCCCCATCCAGGGGACATGGTCAAATATGGGGCACCAGAGTACGTGTGAAAGTCAGACCTCACTCTCCACTCAACTGTGGAGAATGTTCTGCCCATTAGCTAGATCCAGGTAGGGGTTTAAAGTTTACCGCCTGTATTGTCCTTAAGACATTTTATCATCAACTCCCTGAAGACTCCTACAGGTCGCCTGCCAACCCGGCTCAGGTGTGTTTTCTGCTCCCGATGCTCAGGTGGGTCCCGGTTGCCAGAAACCAGATCGCGTGGTTTGGTACTAGCTGTGTGACATGATCCTCAGAAGAACACTTAGCCTGTCATCTGAGATTTTTGTCCCCTTGGTAAATATGAAATGACATCCTTACCTCATGCATTTGCTATACAGATAAAACAATGTTAATGTTCATAGAATGCTTAGTGCAGTGGCCAACATGGATCATTCATATATTAGTTCTCTTTGCTCCAGACTGCCTGAAGGACATTTCCCTGAAACTATTGTCAAATCCACACCCCTGCCCATTTTTTCCATGAGAAAGTTCAACATCTTTATCCCTTATCAAAGTGATATCTAGACTAGTTTGTCTCACATTTTCTTACTTCAGGGGATCCTAGCTTAATTTAATCCCCATTTAAAAGGTTCTCCCATCCCCAGTTTATCTAGGGGTGGTGGTGGTGCATGATTTTATTCCCAGCACTCAGGAGGCAGAGGCATCAGAAGTTGTTCATCTACAAGCAAGTTCTGGGCCATCTGAGGCTAAAACAGTGAGACCCAACTTAAAACAAACAAACAAACAAAACCCAGTTATTTTCTTAGTTTAGGTCAGTTCTAAATTTATGCTCTTCCATGAGAGAGAACTTGCACTATATTTTCATGAGAAAGAACCGCAGGTGACACAGGCCCCAGCTCAGCTCATAGAGGACACACTGTCTCAGATCACACCAGCCTGCTGAGCGGACATGAAATGTTTTAATACAACAGACATTAAAAAAAAAAAAAAAAAAAAAAAAGAATATTTTTAGGGATGAGCTTGCTGTTCTTTTACCCCTTCTTCCTTGTTTACCACTCAAAATACACATGTTCCGGGCATATGCCAGTGCAGACACACACAGACATACTGACTTTAAAAGAGGCATATTTTTGCACTCCTTGACATCTGCTCGTGTTGATTAAACACATAACTCTTCTGTTTATGCCTCAACATGGCCAAAAAAAAAAAAAAAAAAAAAAAAAAAAAAAAAAAAAAACCCACACACTTGAATGTGTCAACGCTTGTCTGTATGCTCCTTAATAATGGATGGAAATTGCTGCAGACACAATGTGGAGTCAGTTAGCCAGGTCATACGGGGACTCTGCCTGGAGTGGTTTGGGAGTGGTCTGCTGGATGGAGCAGTGGTTTCTTGGGAAGCTGACAGGTATACTGACAGAGTCATCCTTTCTCGAGTCCCTCCTCTGCTTATTCATGTCCTGTCCCTTTCCTGCTCTACTGAAGCATTAGATCAGCATTGGAGTGCACAGGGGGAGGGACTTACAAGGACCCACCCTTCCCTGGGGACCTAGTGGCAGCCAATGGTTTCTGGGGAAGAGGAGGGATTCTCTTCAGTGATGCCGCCACTGCTCAGTTTTCCATAATCCAGTAAATAACCAGTACTCATGCTCCTGAAAGCAACCCTAGTGAAATACGATGGGACACTGGAACGAACAGAAAAGACCAAAGACAAAGACCTGGTTGGGAAGAAGGAGATGGCTAGATTGAGAGTCAGGCACAGGGTATGTGGTGGGTGATTTTCCATATTCTTGTTAGGAAGGACCTGCATTTGCAACTGTCGGGCAACATCACCTCTGGCACCCACACACAGAGTTGTAACAGTTTTCTTCTACCTACTCCAGTTGTACATTTCAATTCTCTTCACACTCATTAGTCATTTGTATCCACAGATTCTTTTCAGAGCATTGAATTTTATGAGCAGGCTACCTTCATCCATGTTTTATTGTAAAGAGATAGTCATAATCATTAGGTATTTTAAAATGTGAGAAATGGTTACTTATAAAACAGAAAGGAAGGAAGAAAGAAAGACAAACTAAGAAAAAGGAAGGAAGAAAGAAGGAAAGAAAGAACACAAAAATACCTATTGGGACTCTAGATGAGAGAAGCATAGGAGAATACCAAAGCAGAAGGATCCAGAGGGTCCTAGAAACCTACAAGAAGAACATTATGATAGGCAGATTTGGGTCCAGGGGTCCCGATCAAATTATGGCACCAGCCAAGGACAATACAGGCCGTAAACTTCAAACCCCTACCCAGATCTAGCCAATGGACAGGACATTCTCCACAGTTGAGTACTTTCACACGTACTCTGGTGCCTCATATTTGACTGGGTCCCCTGGATGGGGAGGCCTGGTGGCACTCAGAGGAAGGATAGTAGGTTACCAAGAAGAGACTTGATACCCTATGAGCATATAAAGGGGGAGGAAGTCCCCCTCAGGCACAGTCATAGGGGAGGGGAGTAAGGGGAAAATGGGAGGGAGGGAAGAATGGGAGGATACAAGGGATGGGATAACCATTGAGGTGTAACAAGAATAAATTAATAATAAAAAAACAAAGACAAGGGATCTTTTATGTAATTAAAAAAAAAAAGAACACAAAAATAAGCTCATCAGGTTTAGCTGACTAAAGATGGAGATGTCCAAACTAAGCTCTTAGCAATGGGTGCATTGCATTTCATTCTGGAAAGAACACCCTTCCAGCAGTCTGTTCTATTCTGATCACTCTCACAGCCTCTAATTGGCTGCTCAGGAACCTCTCCTCACAGACAGCCCTGTTAGCTCATGGGGTAAAGAATGTATAAGCCACCCATCAAAAGGTTCAGGATGGAAAAAGAATAAAGGATCTTAACAGCCTGCTGCATCCTGATAATTGAAGGCTGGGAGGAAATGTGTGTGTGTGTGTGTGTGTGTGTGTGTGTGTGTGTGTGTGTGTGTGTGTGTGTGTGTGTGTCCAGAGCAGCTCATATGCTGACTGCCAAGTGAGGAGAGTAAAATCAGGTGGGAGAATAGAGATACTGTGGGACAAAACAGCTCAGTGAATGCACGCTGGCAGAGGGCACACATTTCACAGAATAACTTCCCGGGGCTTCAGATGCAACCTGCCACCACTGCACCGAACACCTGTGCCATTATCACATGATCATAGTTATCAATGTGTTTGATCATTACAGTGAAGGGTTCTGAAGCTTCAACTTTTACCTTTCCTTTACAACGAAACGTGTGATGGCTCATGAAAGCATTTGTAATGAGAACTTCAGCTTCCATGTGGGTTTGGAAAAAGGGAATATTGTAAAGAAAACTGTTCTTGCAGCCAAGAAGAGCTGGGTTTGATTCCAGGTATGTTGTTTCTTGGCTGTGTACTGTTAGAAACACCATCCACTTTCCAATGAGCCATTGGTTCAGCCATTCAAGAGAGAAGATACCCGGTATCCAGGTTTCCTGGGAACTGAATGCAGAAGGCATCATACGCGCTGCAAGAAACATATCTGTTGATAGTCAGTACGTTGTGGTTGTAATTACTGCTGTTTGAGCCTGCTGAGAGAGAACACCATGTGTATCGAAAATAGAGATGTCCTTTAATTTGACATTGCTGTTGACTTTAGTGTGGCTGAGCAATTGATAATATCTTTCTATTCCAAAGAAATGTGCTCTCATAACACGTGGCCTCATTAAAGGTGACACTTTCTGTCTATAAAGGGGGCAGGAATTAACATCTTTATTCCTGAACCTTAATGATAGGTTTTTTTTTTCCAGCTTCCTCTTGAAGTGGAAGCTGTAAGTTGCTGATGTCCCCAGTGGAGACCTGGGCATTTATTCCCTCTGCTGATGGGAATGTTGGCTGCCAATGGCTTACAGCTGGGTCTTTCCCTGGGCATTGCCTTCAGCTAACAGGCATGACTCACCCAGTGCTGTGTCCTTCCCTGGCAGCAACATTTATTCCATGAGTCATGGATGCAGAGTAGAGAGGACTGTCCTTCTTGCTTCAGTTTGGGGTCATCCTTAAAGGCCATCCCAGGTCCAGAGTTTCTCATGAGACCCTGAGAGGACTCCTGTGTCAGTTAACAGGAGCCTGAAGAGAAGTGGACATATCTGAGACATGAATAGCTGATGAAGGAGAAGGAAGCAAGGGCCCTTTCAGACTGAGCTGTGGCACTGACTTCTGTGGAAGAAGAAGGAGAAGGAGACAGGGTGGTTAGCAAATGTCTCGCCTGGATAATCAATTGAGAAAGTCTTGGTCAGAATGATAGGTGGAGCCAGGACAAAGGCTTGCAATGAGAGGAGTCTTCTGCCAGGCAGAAATGTTCCAGCTTTAGTAGATTTGCTTTGGCCAGTCACTGACCCAGAGAAGCCCAGGGAACCAACCCCAGGAGCACTGATCACAATGCGAATGCTATAAAAAGCTTGACGTTGTGGTAGCTGAATGATCTCAGCCAATCTCTGGGTGAAGTTACCTTGTAGGTAAGTCTGTGTGGCATACCACTGTGTTCCTTGATTATTTTTCCACAATTAAGATCTCCATTTTAGAGTTCAGTACGTTTGACCCAAGAGAAGTAGTACCTGCTCTGAAAAACAAGATTCTAAGTGGGATCCTGAAGCTCCATCATCTCTGGACCAACTAGTAGCTATGGATACACCACAGGTGACCACAGGCCCTGTCGGGGAGGGGCATGAGGGGACAGAGTATCTGTGGGAAGGAACACACTGGCAGGTGCAACACCTCAGGCTTATGAAGATGGCCTAGTGCACCTCTGAGAACAATGGACCCAGCTGGCTATGCAGGGCACAAGTTTTGCACTGAAGGAAAACAGTGGAAGATTATTTTCTTGCAAGGGATTAATTACTCTTGAGAGGTGAAGAGTGAAAACCAGTGTGTCTCTTCATCACACAAACTCTTATCTTCTACAGCCAGAGGGAAGAGTAAGTCAAAGACCCTGAGACTTAATTAGAAAGGCCACAAATTTCTAGGGTTAAGCTTTCATTTCCACCCTTGCTCTTCTAAGGTCACAACTCTAATTGGGAATGTAGATCTTGTTATAGTTACATACATCAAAGCACTCAATAATATTAAAATATTCAATCTCAGATACCCATGAAACCTTGTGACCAGGTGAAGTGTCCCTTTTCCCTATTGAAGACAAGTTCTTCCTTCTTTTTTGCAGCCAATGAAATCATCCCTTATGTGCAGACCAATGTCAGCCATGTTATTTTGTGCAATCTAATCCTCTCCTGGTTGTCAAGCAAGAGATTAGGATTGGTTTATTAAATAATATGCTGGCAAGAAAGAACTATACCCAAAAAAGCCATGCAAGAAACACAGCCAAAGTATACTACCAGGAGCAATCTAAGTATCCCGGAAGTGTAACCCATGGGTGCTAGATCGTGGGGCTAGAACACAGCATTAAGGAAGAAGAGGTTATTAACATGGAGACACGTACCTTGATGCAGGCCTTACTACCCTGGGAAGCTTCCAGTAAATGGTGCTAACTTGTTACTGGGATGGCTGGTTGAGCTTAGAAATAGCAATGTCCTCTCACTTAATGAAGTGAACTTCCAGAGAGCTACAGTGGCAGATGGCAAAATAAGAAATTCAAAGATTCAGAACAGCGGGCAAGCAAAAGCAAGTGGCTACACACAGCCAGCAAACCCATTAGCCAACTGTGTGCTCAGAAGGGCTCACAGGGGACACTGTTCACCAATGTGATGGGGACTGCGTTTGAGAAAGAGGCCTAGAATCCTTAACTGGTATCTGCAGGCCAAGGTCTACAAGAAGGGACACTGTTTCAGGCATGACTCCTTGGGAGCAACGAGGCAGAGGTGACACTGAAGTAATAAAGCTCAATTGGCAGTAGTCACCCACATCCGGAAAATGGGGCGTAGGTCATCTTAAGGGACTGCAAGCTTGGGTGGCGGCCAAGAGCCTATACCACAGAATGTCATGGAAATTAGTAACAGAACACAAAATTCTTGGGACATGGTGACATTCAACAAGTGTCCTGTTCAGTCTGTAGAAAGAAATGAATGTCAAGTTACCAGAAGCCTGGGGAAAGCTCTGCCCACCCTACCCCTCCAAGTCATTTGACTGCTTTCCAGAATCTAGCCAGGGTTTAGACAATGAAGTAATTGACAGAATGAGTTTAGGTTCCTAGGAAGAGGAACATGGTAACTCTATATTGCATTGGAACATTGTAACAGCTATGTTCAAGATGCCAACGATCTCCTTCTAAAGAGGCCCATAGTCACCTGGCTAAGCATACACTGACAAAAGATAAAATGTATGCACTCAGAGCAAAGTTCATGTGGGTCTTTGAGGGCATCTAAAGAGTTCTAGGCTTCTTTGCAGAGCTATATGGGGCTGAGTAGCAACCTCGTCACTAGGGTCTATGAAGCTCATGGACCCACCTATCCATCATTTCCCCCAGTCCTTGTGTGTGTGACTGGACTGGACAAGATAGGTAGTGTGTAGAGCCTGCACCCAGGCTTCCTGATCTGCTGGTTGATGCTCATCTAAAGAAGGCCAAATGGAACACTTTGAGAATGATCCTCACCCAAGTGAAACGTTACAGCAAAGAAGCACATTCAAGACCTAAAAGATATGAGTTGATGTCATCTACTTTACATCTCCATATTAAAAACCTGTTTCAAATTTCAAGTACTTATTAGTGTAAGGCACATTTGTTTCCGTCTTAACAGATACTTTAAATTCTGAACTGAACTCAGAAATAGAGTTGAATGTTGAGGTTAGTGTAAAACTAAAGTTTCAAACATAGAAATCCTGCCAACATTCTTAATACCTCATTGTTCTTCTAGACTATTCTCAAAACAAACTAGTTCATATTTCATAAAGCAAATTGTCAAGAAACTACAACATTCATTCCAACCGCTTAACATATTGAGATTCCCTTGTATAAAAAACAATAACCTCACTGTCCATAGAAATTGAAAATGGTTCATATGGATGACAGTGAGCCAGTAACCGGTTTTGAATATCATATTAAAAATCACGATGAGGCCTGGAAGAGAGTGTTTTCTCGGAGTGCAGGGGGTCCCAGGTTTGATTCTGAGACCAGAATAAACTGCACATGAAGACCCATAACCTGCAAACTCAGTACTGCGAAGGTGGAGGCAGAGGGATCAGCTGTTCAAAGCCATTCTCAGCTACAGAACTAGTCACACAACAAAGCACAGGATGGCAACATGAAAGAACACAGAGAGATAAATCCGAGACGTACCGTTCTCGGTGAAGACTGGCTTGTATGACTTTAGACACCAGTAATGGGAGCAGGTTGCAAAGAAGAGAGTATCGCAGAGGGAGAATCCATGTCACTTGGGAGTTGTTTGGACCCACAGAATGAGGAGGAGACTGGGAATAATGACTTCAGAAGCTGGCGGTGATGGATTCCTTCTTTACTTTTTTATTTTGTTTTTTTTTTTCATATATTTTTAATAATTTTCTTTCCCCTTCCCCAATTTCTTCTAGATCCTTTCCACCACTCTACCCACACAACTACCCCCCCACTTGTCTCCGTCTCTCTCTGTCTTTGTCTCTGTCTCTCTATCTCTGCCTCTCTCTGTGTCTCTCTCTGTCTCTGTTTCTGTCTCTGCCTATCTCTCTCTTTCTGTCTCTGTGTCTCTGTCTCTCTCTATCTCTGTCTCTGTCTTACACACACACACACACACACAGACACACAGACACACACACACACACACACACACACACACACACACACACACACACACACACACACACACACACACACACACACACACACACACACACTCATACACATACAACAGAAGAACCAAAACAAACAAAACACAAATAAGACAAAAATATATCAAAACTAAACAAAATCGAACCAAAAGCTCCACAAAAGAGAATCCTGGAGTCCACTTTGTATTGACTAACTGCTCCCAGTCATGGGCTTTTTGTCCCAGAGTGTAGTTCCTAGGCCCAGTAACATTCCATGGGAGAAAATTGGGTTTTCCTTTGCCAGCAGATATCAGTTGTAGATAGCCTATGGCTAGGGGTGAAAACTCAAGTCCACTTCCCCTCCTCTATGCTGTGTTTTCATTGGTTTGAAGCCATGATAGGTTGTGTGTGCTGTCACCATCTCTGTGAGTTCATTTGTGCATCAGCCCCTTCTGTCTGGAAGATGTTGTGTCCTGAGTCATGCATCCCCTCTGGCTCTTACAGTCTTTCTACCCTGAGCCTTGAGGGGAGGAGTTTGATAAAAACCAAAGGATGACTTCTTAATCTTGACTTTCTCTAAAGGCTAACACAGTGGCACTCCCTCTTTCTCTCTCTCTCTCTCTCTCTCTCTCTCTCTCTCTCTCTCTCTCTCTCTCTCTCTCTCTCTCTCTCTCTCTCACACACACACACACACACACACACACACACACACACAGGTCAGTGAATATTTTTTGAAGTGTTAAAACACCTGCCAACTAAGATTGATTTGGTTGGCTAATAGTATTTTGGGGATTTCCTTCTATGTTTACACAGGTTGTCCTTTCTCACCAGGGTTCTCTTCCAGGTGAGATCCATGCTCTGATGCCTGCAGACATTTCCCCTCCTAGTGGCTTCTAAACCAAAGGATGCCTTTTAGTAAGGAACCTCCATTTTCAGAAGTCCTTTTGCCCTCTAATCTGAACAGGACCTAATGGAAGGTCATCTTTCACCCTAAGTCTAGCAGGGAGACCATCTACCGCTGTATTTGGAAAGTGATGCAGATGGATAAAACAGACATTTAGATAAAATTACTCATGCTTTTCTATGTATTGAGAACGGTACTTGTTTTTAAAGCAATTACCAATTCGCAGGAAGTTGCAAAGAAATGCACAGACTTTCTTTGTCCCCTTCACTGGAAATTCCAATTTAAAAATTTCCTACAAATTAATTTCCTGCCACTGGGGATTTGGGGGATATGTGTGATGACTGGATGAGGCAGGGATATTAAGGCATAAAATAACAATATCAACACTGCAACGACTCATTTGCTTTTCCCAAGAGCAGCTAAGTGTTGCCAAGGTTCCGAAGGTGACTTGTTTGGATCAGAGTCAATGACAAAATCCTCACAAAAATGCAGAATTTGAGACAGTAAATGTATTTCTCTGGTATTTAATTAACTCCACAGAACACAAGACCAATCACATTCATGTCTGAAGGGGAAAAAAACAGTTATCGTAGTTATTAAAAAGTGTTGTTTAAATATGTACCTCTCTCTCTCTCTCTCTCTTTCTCTCTCTCTCTCTCTCTCTCTCTCTCTCTCTCTCTGTGTGTGTGTGTGTGTGTGTATGTGTGTGTGTGTGTGTGACACAAGCAAAACCAGTATCTGACTTGATTTTTAATCTAAAATATGCTCAGCTTCCCCCCTTGTACACTGAACTCTAAACACCTCTGCCTTTCCATTAAGATAAAACAAAACAAAACAAAACAAAAACCCATATACTATAGAGGAAATTGATCAAATAACAAATTTGGGGGAAAGTTCTTTTGAAACTTATGACAAATGTGTGATTGCTAATTATTTTTTTAATTGAAATCTTTTGTTAATAGCTCCTTCTAGGCTCCTGGTAGTATTTTTAGGCCTTTCTGGGCTCTTTCACCAGCAACCACTAATGCCTTCTAAATAAGCGTGGAACAGTGGCACAAAGTACCTCTTCCAGGTCAGAAGAACAGATTCACCTTCCACCTACACTTTCTACAATCCTCTATTATTTTGCTAGTGAGCATCCCTGCATATTATGTGCTTTCTTAATTTCATAGCATGATGAAGTTCACCGTAATGGAGAGACTAGTCCTAAATCAAACAACTAACTGGTAGCAGGGTCTGGATTAAGACACCTGGATGTAGTTCTAAGTCCTGTCTCTGGTCTACCATGGCTACTTATCTATGCCATCTGTTATTTGAAAGGCTCCAGCTTTCTAGGGTTACTTCAATGACTGTTTTAATAACACAGCTGTGGGTGAGTACAGATCAACCACTTATTTCTCAAATGGATCCAGGTTTTGTCTTGGAGCAATAGCGCCAATTACCATTGTTACTGCCTTTGGACTCTCTGCTCTGCATAATGTGTCTCCCACTCAAGTCAAGTCTACTGTCCAGTGATAGGTCATCAGTAGGATCCAAACAGCAGAATGTGGGTGTGACTGACAGGTGCCACTTTCATACTTGGCCCAAACATGCTCATATGTTTAGTAAGTCCCTTACTTCTGCTCCAGGGACAGGATGACAGCATAGTTTGGAAGCTACGTCTTAAAGATCACAGATGGTCTCTGACTTGGTGAAGAGCCATGTCCCAGCCTGGGTCCTTTCCAATATGCATTCTCCACGCAGGTATGAACACTCCCAAGACAAAGCTGTAGTTTATTTAAAACATTAGGCAGGGGTCTCTCTCTCTCTCTCTCTCTCTCTCTCTCTCTCTCTCTCTCTCTCTCTCTCTCTCTCTCTCTCTCTCTCTGTTTGTGATAAGTCCTTTGTGCAGTTCTCAAGTGTGAATTTTATAGATGACAATGCTAAGTCACTATATCAATGCCTACCAAGTAGCTTATCATGAAAGTGAGAAATACCATGGGATAATAATAATTTTATCACAATTCAACCTTCCTAACTAAACATCCAAATTGAAGTGGTTTTTCAACCAAAATAAAGGTTTGCCCCTAAAACTAACACTAGATTTACATTAGATCAATCAGATTTAAAAATAGCATTTTGTTTTCTTGATACTCTGTATTGTAATGGAAAATATTATGGAAAAGCCTAGAGTTGGGGTTGGCCTGTATGTTAAGCTTGGGTGTTACTCATTTTTTAGGTGTGTGTGTGTTTAAAATTGACTTAACCTCTCACTCATAATTTCATTATCATAGAAGAGGTTATTTTCTGAAAACTAAAAATACTAACATGTGTAATTAATAGGTTCCTGAACACATGTGGCTCATGTTAAAAGCAAATAAACAAATTAGTTCTCACTTTCATGATAAGCTATTGTTCCTGTTGAACATGTACGCATGCACTCCCCCCCCCCCCCAGAGTATCTGATAGCTAATTTCCATACATCTCAGTTATGGCAGAAAGCTAATTTTCAAACATCATGTCTCTGGCTGGACTTGAACCCAGAATCCACCTGTTCCTGTCTCCCAGGTACTGAGATTATGGATGTGCATCACCATAACCCTCTGTGGTCTTGTTTCTGTCAGATTTTTTTTTCATCACCTCACACTCCTATCCAACCTGAGTCTGAGCAGCATCTTTTCCAGTGTTGGTTCTTCAAAAAACTTGTTTCCAGGCTCAATAGCTTGCCCATTACAAGTATTCAAGCTATTTCATCTGGCTTAACTCTGTTAGAATAAGATGGTAATTAAAAGACCATTTGAATCCCTGGTGCCTTCATTTTCCAGCCTCTCAGAGCCAAGGTGAAAATTCTGTAGTAAAGGAAATGGGAAAAATCTGTGGCAGGATGGTATAAATGTGGGCATTACAATCACTGCCTGGGAACAAGCTATACTCCAGCTTCTTAAAGGCTTGTATATCTTTACAATATGTTTAAAGATATATTTGTGTTTTAGGAATATGAAACATAATAATAGATTATCAATCTTATCATAAGATGCTACTATCTTAGTTTAATTGCTTCCATTCTCTTTTCAAATTCCTTCTCTGTTTTTCACTCATATTTGAATTTCCATCATTCAGTATTGCAATTTTTCCACCAAATATCATGGACCAAAAATTTTTCATCCAAGAATATTTTTAGAGCCAATTTATATTGTAAGGACTATGCCATTGGGGTCATTTGAAAGCAAGGGAGAAGCAAAGACAGTTTATAGAGCCCCATTTCTCCTGTGTGGCTGATGTGAAAGCATCACTTAGGTCAAAGCATCATTGGCTACTGTCACCTGACCCTCTCCTACTCTGCAGAGCAGCAATGCCATTGGACAGAAGGGATCTCTAGCCATTCCTTACAACTTGACCTCAGAGACCCTCTGAAACACTTGGAGACTGCTAAAGCTTGTTATCAACAGTGGCTAGATTTCCTTCAAACATAACCCATAAAACTTACATCCCTTTTTATCTGTGCTTTTAATATCTTTGCCTTTCCTTTCAGAGTTGATGATTCAAAGGTATGTCTTAGTAAAACAAGGGCTGCTCTACACTAAAGGTAATGTAACAAGAGTACAGTGATGATACTTTCTTATACATTGGTGGTTTCTAAATTCTGTAGATAAATAGGACACAAACTAGACACTAGAAATACTCAAAACCATGTATTAGAACATTCTGGAAACACTTCAGATTTTGGAACCCTTTTGGAATATTGAGGGTTTTACAGCAAGTGGGAATATATATGTTATATGGAAGACAGGAGAGTCGGTTACTGTCTGTCTTCAAGCTGAAACATGCTGGCTGGGGACAGAAGGTGCATTCATAGTTTTAGACTGCAGTTTCCACTTCCTCTCCATCTCCCCATGAAGTATGCCAAGAACTCTTAGTAGATTCATAATGCTGAGCTGGCATCCAACTTTGTAGTTGTAGTAGGAAGGGAACCAAGGGATTCCATTGGAAACTGCTTTGGTTCCTTCATTAACATCTTACAGAAAATAATGCATGTAGAACTCATGCTACTGAGGTCTCCCCAGTGAATGTAATTTTTGTAGTGTTATAACAAATTAAAGAAATAAATTAAGTTATCAGCGCAGCAGGGAAGTGCTTGAAATCCTGGGTTTTTAGGTCTTTACTGCTGTTGTGAAACTAAAATAACAAAGTAGCCTTCACTTGAATGATATTCATGTATATAAATGTAATGATAGACATGTAAATTACTAACAGGCATTTCCATCTTGTTTTGTTATTAGCCTTGGTGAGCTCCAAAAGCCCCTTCAATGCTCCTAATCCCCAAGTCTGTACCTGTCACTTACTAGTTCTGAATACAGAAAGCCAGATGTAGAAAGGAATGGATATATTTGGTGGGTTTTTTAAAATAGGGAAATAATAACATAGAGGATTAGGACATAAGACACACATAAAGACCACATTGATTCCAACAGAAAGATCACAGAGTGGAGGGCCAAGAGGGTTGCTGTTCTGCTGATTTCAAGCTACTATGTGTTGCCATGCCTGTGCTGTTGGTGGTCCTCAGGGCAGTACCTCCATGAAGTGTTCTTTGCTTATTGGAGTTGTGGCGGGTGGAGTTGGGATAGGTATAGGTCAACATTTAATATCCTAACATGGTGATAAAGAAGTTGGAAACACTCCTTTTGACTTTGATTGCATTTTATTGACAGAATTCCTGGGTGTTTATGGATCATGCTCATGGTGTGTCTTCACCAAGATGGATGATTCTGTAGTGGCCTCATCGCATTGGGAAGACACGGTGTCTTGTAATTCTTTTGTAGGAGGGAGTAAAATGAGAACAGAGAAGTGGCCACAGTGTAGATTGTGCCTATATTTATAGTATTATTGCTTTTAGAGCTGGGAACAAATAGAGACCAAATACAACTTAGCCATTTCTCACACAAGAAAGCAGACACCGTGGGGAGTGACCGATAGTTCAGGAAAGAGCCTTTTCCTCATCCACAGACTTGCTTTTCTCTTGATGCACATGCTGACACACGCACACACACGCACACACACACACACACACACACACAGAGAGAGAGAGAGAGAGAGAGAGAGAGAGAGAGAGAGAGAGAGAGAGAGAGAGAGAGAGAGAGAGACGCACACAGTGGTTCCTCCCTTGCACCTTCTAAAGCATCTCTTTCTGTAATCCCTAAATGCCATTTACATTCAGAGAACATACTGTAAAAACATAAGAGTTGTGATTCTTGCGAGAAACAATTTAGTCCTAAGAAGAATTTCCTAGATAAGAAAAACCATGCGCACAGAAAGGTTTATGAAGTGTGCCTGCCTCAGTGTGATCATCTAGGTAATTCTACTTCAGGCAAAGATGACTCCACAGGATCGTTTTGCAGTCTAACTAATCCTATATTCAGAACTAGGTCTGTGCACACATGCGACCTTCATCAAGAATGATGTGGCATAGACTTAAAATTGACCCGGGACTCCTGCTTTTCATGCTACGCAGCAGATGTGGTGTCTACACGCTGGGGTATGAAATGTCTGAGTGGCTTGCCTCCCATTTAGAATTTAACAATTAAGATGTCTGCCACAGGCTGGGTGGTGCTTGAGAAGGTGGTGAACCAAAGGTGTGGAAAGAGAGAGGAGGGTGAGTCTTCTCTTAAGTTCTCTACCAGAAAATGTCCCTTGTCACCTACTAGCCTTACTATCTTTATTAAGGTATGAAAGAGTTGGTGTTTTTGAAGCACAACTTTCAAAATTGTCATGTGAATGTTCTGTATGTCCAATCCGCCCTGTTTTGACAGAAGTGCTTTCCCATGTCATTGGCCCTCGGCATCTTGACCACACACCAAGGCTCTTGCATGCGTCACTCAGCAGCATTTTGGTTCCTGCTGACATTTCAAACCATTTCCACAAATGGTAATCCTCACTCAACCCAGCCCACTACCCAACCATGATCTTAGCAAAGAACCCCAAGCCAGTACCCTCTCTTGCTATCTGAGCTCTTTTGAGTACAATATGGAATCCTTGCTTCATTATCCAATAAACCTTTTCATGCCCTCTGGCCATGTATGTAGCACTATCAGCAGCAACATCTAAGCCTGATCTTGAGTGGTGCTTTTCCTGGAAGCTTCTTCTGGGTAGGTGGCTATAAATACAGTCTTTTGTACTTTACTTAATATGGTGTTCTGGAGATTGTTTCATGCACTGAAATGTAACAGAACTCCATTACTTTTGCCTACTGAATAATATTCTACTGTAAGGTTGTACAACATTTTCATTCATGCACTCAAGATTTATTGGAGATCTGTATTCTTTCTACATTTTTCTGTGGTGAATATCATTAGCTCCATGTATTAACATGCAGATATTTGAGTAAAGATGTGTTTTAATTTCCTATGGGATGCATCTCTTAGTTGAATTACAGTCACTATGTTTGACTTTGTGTTCATTAAACACATCACCTTTATATTAATTTATATATTATTATCTATTGTATAGGAAGATATTTTAAAAGTGTAGTTGTGTTAATGTGTCTCTTGTGTATATGCCATGTGTGTGCAGATGTCCCATGGAGGCCAGAAGAAGTTGCCAAACCTGGTCGAACTGGAATTACAAGGATTGTGAGCTGTCTGACATTGGTTTGGGAACCAAACTTGGGTCCGCTGTAAGAGCAGCAAACACTCTTAACCACTCAGCCATCTTTCCAGCACCAGAAAGACATTTTTATATAAAGCAAATTATAGAATTAAATTTACATTAAAAATTCAAAGAAATAGAATTCTACTAAAATGGCTATATGAGACAAAAGCTTGAAGCTGCCAAAAAGGATGAAGAACACCGCAAAGGGGTAGCATGCACAGAGTACAAGCTCATAGTATGTGGCTGTCAGTGACCCTAAAACACACAGGAGTAAAGTGCCTTAAAGGAGTGACACATGAGATGGAGTGGGAAAGCTATGAAATTGTCTAGGATGTGAGCATCTCAAGCTGTTTTTGATGGACAAGAATCTAATGCAAATCCAGTCGCTGTAGCATGCGTGCACCAAGGGTTGAGGCGCCTTGTTATAGACTGGACCATTCTGGAAGGTCAGATCAGCATCTATGACCAGTTTTGGTTCCTAGAGGGAGCTAGCTGTTCCTTAAGGATGCTGCCTCTGACTAGCGGTGTGGGTGTGAAGGGTTGGCCTTGGTTCTGTAGGACCCTGGCTTTGTCACCTCTGATTACTTTGTAGCCTTGTTAGTTTTCTTTACCTAATAGGGACAAAGAGTTTAACTCACCGGTTCAGTGGGAGAACTGATAATGTTTGCCAGGTTTTTGTTAAACAGAAACAAATATATGCAAACAAAAGTTATAATGATTTCTATTCAAACTGGGATATTATTTTCACTTCAAAAAGTACCACGTACAATCCAAATCAGTAGACCAGGTGAATAGCCATCTATGGTCTGGCATCATAGAGTGCCAGGAAAAGAGATCGAAAATGACTTAAAGAAGATTAAGTGTTTCCTGACATATTTTGCCCCTGAAAAATAGATATGCAACTACCATGCATCAGTAGCCTGAAAAGCGAATCTCTCTCCAGACCTCAAATTAAAGACTATCCTTGAAGATATGATTTGATATGCAGCTAAAGTTGTCAAACTGTATCTATCATTTCTAATAACCTCATGGTACTCACAGTGCTGAAGAAAGAAAACAGGCTTTAGAATTGGAGCCAATGGTAAATCCCACTTTTTAACTTATTAACCGCCCAGCTATTCAAGCTATGATCCTGCTTAATCTGTAAAGTTGGGACAATGATGCGTTATTGAAGGGGGAGATTAGATGCACATGCAATGCTTAGAAGAATAGCCGAGGCACTGCAGGGTTGCGGTTACACAATCCAACTGTAATACGGTGTCCTTTCTGTTCACTGTTCCTCAAGCTGCCTCCTAAGTTCACACTACTTCTCAGTGTTGACGGGCCACACTGGAGATTGAGCCCAGGATCCCGTGCCTGCTGGGCAAGTGCTCTATCACCGAGCAGCACTAGCCTTACAAGTTCTGTTAAATACCCTCTTTTAGGAGAAAGGGGAAAGCAGGGAAGACATGACCCCACAAGGAAGCAAGTCCCTTTACATTGCCAAATTAGGTCAAAAGACACCATGTTCCTTGTGTGATGGGGGTGGTGTGGGGTGTGTGGGGATGATTATGACAGTAATTTTGGGAGAGGTCATCACTCAAGCTTGGGTGGAAATTTTTGGTGATGCAGTTGCTTTCCAGTACTTACCCTCTTAGAACCAACTGGTCACCTATGCTTCTGTAAAGAAGCCCTCACACACACACACACACACACACACACACACACACACACACACACACACACACACACACACACACACACACACACACACACACACACACACACACACACACACACACACACACACACACACACACACACACAGACACACATACACACACACACACACACACACACACACACACACACACACACAACACAAACACATACACACACACACAACACACACACATACACACACACAGACACACACACAACACACACACAACACACACACACTACACACACACACACACACATACACACCCACACACAGACACACACAACACACACATACACACACACACACACACACACACATACACACACACACACACACACATACACACACACACCACACACACACACACACACATACACACACACATACACACACACATACACACACACCTACACACACAACCACACACACACATACACACACACACACACACACACATACACACACACACACACACATACACACACACACACACACATACACACACACACACACACACACACACACACACACACACACACACACACACACACACACACACACACACACACACACACACACACACACACACACACACACACCTGTACATGACTCCTCACCCATGTAAGCAACACCCCTCTCATTCATGCCCCTGTAACTAACCTAACTAAATCCATGTCTCTCCAAGCTGTGCTTGGGTGGAATCATTGCTTTGCTGTATTGTTGGTATCCTATCTGGGGTACATAGATATTTGTTCATGCCATCCTAGAAAAAAAAGTCACAGAACGCATTTCCATTAGAAACGCAGTAGCGTTTAGCCCAAGTTCTTGAGAAATCAGTCCTGTAGGAAGCAAGAGGTTAGTAGTGATACTTTTCCTGAAGATGCAAGCCCATGGCACTGAAGGTCAGAAGCACAGATAGGGAAGGACAAGGAAGACAGAATGCATTGTTACCACCCTGGCTACCTCTCCATCAAACGTCCCAGCAGATAACTTAGTAAGATTGCTCATACCATACATGGAAAATTTGAGGAAAGTATAAAAGGAGAAACCTCACCCCAGAATAACTGGCAGACACGGAAGGAGCAGGAAATTTGCCTAGCTCTCTCCATCTCTCATTTCCCTCAGCTAGGAGCTAACTGCTGCTGTCATCTGGTCTGTCTGATCATTTCTTCAGAGTCAGAAACTGTATTTTACATATTGTGCCTTATTAAAATCCATATGTGTGGGGGGGGAGGGGGTGATCTGGCAAAGCAGATAGAGGCATTGCTAATAAGATGGGAGAATAATCTGGGAACATAAAAAGATTTGCATCCCAACACGTGTATGCCTACAACTTATCTTATGGGGTAATGTTCATTCCCTGGCCTAGAATATATCATGAAAACAGATATCCTAGTAAAATACAAAAGCTGGCCAATTTATAGCGCATGCCTGAAGATCTGTGATGGGTTTCTGGGAAGCCTGGCTTAAAATAAAGTGGTAATTTCATCAAAAATTTTCTGTGCTAATTTGGTGTTGGGAATTATGAAGAGAGTTTTGGAGCTGACTTAACTAAAAATGAGTATGAGGTTTAGCATCAGGTATAGAAGCAAAAATGTCAGAGAAATGCTCCATTCAAACAGAGCTCAATGGATTCATCTAATGTGTTTCTGTATAACTAGAAGCTACATCTGAGATTTTTGCACACACATAGACTGATGTGTAACTGTGGGCAATACAACTGGAACATTAGTGAATGAATCTTAAACTCCACATCTTATATTCCTCCTTTAACTCAACCTGAACTATTTGGTCCTCTTTGTTTCAGTCCATGAGAGGCACACTGGCTAGAATTGCACATTTTTAACTCCCATGTTTTTATGATGAGATTCAGTTAGTCATC
Organism: Acomys russatus; assembly: GCF_903995435.1. Classification (NCBI taxonomy): domain Eukaryota; kingdom Metazoa; phylum Chordata; class Mammalia; order Rodentia; family Muridae; genus Acomys; species Acomys russatus. The sequence goes on along the minus strand of NC_067139.1, from coordinate 31,083,957 downwards.
TCAGAGGCAAGTCATGCCTTTCTCCAATGACTCTCAGGCATTCTAACCTTCTAGGCCTATCTTGGTAGGGAGTTTGGACAGCATATGGCCTGACACTGATGAGAAATTATCCATTGGTAGTCCAGGATGGTGGAAGTTTTTTATGGTAGATTTCTGTATGTTTGCTGGAAAGAGCTCAACATCCTTTTTCGGGTCATGTTTTCTGTATTTTGTCTAATTATGTAACCCATTGCTTGACTGTTAGGAAATAGAAGAAGAACAAGAAAATCTCATTGACTATTTGAAATGTAAGTAAAGCCATGTATCTGAACAATTTTGCTACAGTGGCATAAAGACTGGGTGCAATTTTGCCTTAGGGACTCATTGAATAGGAAAGGAATGGCCATAAAGAACAGAGTTTCCCTGATCCATTGATGATCTGTTTATTTTGCATTTAGTAAGTGAGTGATTTTTCTGAAATCTTGCTCTGTGGCCTCAGAATTTCATCTCTTTTAGGACTTTTCCATGCACAGATGGCTTACAATTTGGTATGCCCAACCTAGAATTGCTACCTTATAATGGTGAAAAGTGATATGCATTCATCAGAAAACATATTTTGACTTTGGAATTTTATTTTTCCCAGGACTCCATACAGGTGACGGGACATTCTCTGGTGGTGTTGAGGAGCTGCAGTGAGCTGCAAATCCTGAGGTACCAGTCAGTTATAAAGGGACAGCTGTATGGCTAAACTACAATGTATAGTAGGTTAGGTGTGTAGAATGCATGTCTGGCTTCATACCTCTGGATAGACTAGCATGTTACTTCTTCATAGGTGGAGGACCATCTATAGTTTTGCAGCATGCACCCTGCTTACATGTCCTACAAAAGGGGCTAGAAAGAAGGCTCAGCAGTTAAGAGCACTTGGTCTTGCAGAGGACCCATGGTGGTTCACAACCATCCTTAAGCCCAACTCCAGGAGATATATTCCACCTTCTGACCTCTGAAGACACATTGCACATATATGGTACATATACATACATATAGACAAAACACATAAAATAAAATGAATAAACCTAGATGTTAGAATTTTACAAAAATGAATCCTGATATGAAGAAGACCCTAGGGTAGAATCCAAGGTCAAAGACCAAGAAGGCTCTACGTTATCTAGCAATCATGTGTGTATGAACATTCCATCTTCTCCTCTACTCTACTCCAGCCATGCCAGTCTCTGCAGTGGGAAATAATAACTATGTGATTATGAAAAAAGCTAGATGTATTCATGATACATGTTAGATCCAGAAACAGCCTGACCTTGGTGATAAATAAATACGAGTTAAAAAAAAAAGTGTGTGGGGAGATAAGGATTTTCTTTAGGTCATGATGGAGAGCCAGTGTTAGAGCAATGAAACACAGATGAGCAGGTAAGTTATCCCACATGAACAGGTGGCAGCAATAAGCCTTGCTTTACTGTGCATGTTAGGTATCCCTATTGGAGTCAGAACTCACTGTTAGGGGAACATCTTCATCTCTGAGCCCAGCTCCCCAACTTTTATGGGCAGCAGTACTACTTAAAACTGAATGAGCATCTGACGTGATAGTGCACACCTATAATCCCAGAACTCAAGGAGGCAGAGGCAGGCAGATCACTGTGAGCTTCATGCCAGCCTGGTCTACATAGCAAGTACAGGACAGCCAAGACTACACAGAGAAACCCTGTTTCAAAAAAACAAAAACAAAAACAAAAAACAAAAACAAAAAATGGAGCTGGAGAGATGGCTCAGTGGTTAAGAGCACTGACTGCTCTTCCAGAGATCCTGAGTTCGATTCCCAGCAACCACATGGTGACCCACAACCATCTATACTGTGATCTGATGCCTTCTTCTAACATAAAAAGCAGAGCACTGTATACATAACAATAAATAAATAAATCCTTTAAAAAACAAAAACAAAAACAAAACAACAACAACAACAACAACAAAAAACGTGTATGAACAGCCATTGTGTAAAGGTGTGATTACTCTAGCCCTTTCAGTAATTCTTTAATTCAGTCCCAAGGCCATGGAGAGTTGAGAGTTCATTTTGAAAATTCAAGCCAGTATCTTTGCCTAGAGATAGAATCTGGAAAGGCCTCATTTAAACAGGTCCCCATTCTCCTTACAGGGTTCTCACCTTGAGAAATGGACATGAGTATGGCTTAGTCCATAAAATGTTTGCTGTTCCAGCATAGACATCTGAATTAAATGCCTTAAAACCTATGTTTAAAAAAAAGCCAATCCCAGCCGCATGTGTTTAGAACCCCAACACTGAGGAGACAGAGGAAGAAGAACCCCTGAGACTTAGAATACATGAGTATCAGGTTCAGTGAGAGACCCTTCCTCAAACAAAAAGTATAATAGAAGTTTTGGTTTCTTTGTAAACTCAGTTATGTTATAGAAATATGTTTTTGTTTTAATCCCAAGTGTGGGGTTTTAGTTTGGGCTTTGGTATGTCCACAGCTGATAATTGCCTCCTGCAGGGTGTGGTCTTTGACACCTGGTAATGGCCTCCTCATGTAGCATGGAGAGGGACATGGCCTAGGACTCTGAGGGAGATAAATAGGAGAGCCCAGAGAGAGGAAGTGTGGTGTGTGGCATGCAGCAGTTTGAAGGGATCAGAGGCAGAGGGTGTGGCAGCTTGGAGATAGACTGACTAAGAGAAATATTTCAATGCAGCAGCTCAGAGGAGACTGCTTGTTGCATTGATAGAGATTGGTATTGCCCCCAAAGAGCCCAATTGCCCCTTAAGAGCCAGGGGAAGTAAAGGGGTCTGCATCCCCTCTCCCCACTAACATTTTCAGACCCAAGGTTAAAGGGTTGGTGGAAGGGAGGTAGAGGCCTCAATACCCCAAATAAAGTAGAGTTTTAAAAAAGAGTGTCAACAAAAAAGTGTAGATACATATTGAGAAAGACACCCAATCCATATAAGTATCTCCACTCTGGCCTTCATATACACATAGATGTGCACATCTATCCTGCACCTCAACCTGCACACACTCACACACACACACACACACACACACACACACACACACACACGTGCGCGCACACACACACACGAGAGAGAGAGAGAGAGAGAGAGAGAGAGAGAGAGAGAGAGAGAGAAAGACAGAGAGACAGAGAGAGGAAGGGAGGGAGATGGAGAGACGGAGGAGGGAGTTCCCTGCTTTGGAACTGATATGTTCTGTTAAACATGTAAGCATGTTCATGAAGAACATGAAAAGGGGTGGTTGGGTGAGAGCGAGGGTCAGGAAATATGTTATCACTTGTCCTATGGGTGATGATATTCATTCCCTGGAAAAGAACTTGGTCAAAATACGCTATATAAAGAAAATTTCAAAGGTGAATTTAAGTTGCCTTCATTTCATTGTAACTGACAAGGCTGAATATTTCTCAGGTGCCCAAAGAATCGAAGAATTAACCAAGAGTCTGGACAAGGGTGAGGAGAAGCTTTAAATCCTCCCTTCATGGGAGTGAAGGAAAGACAATCTGTAGGCCCAGACAGCTGCCATGGACACAGTCATGGGGAAGAATGATGCAATCAGATAGCAGCTGTTCTCCATGGCCTATCTGGGACACCGACACACCTACCCAGCAGCTGCTATCTACTTTCTCTTTTTGTATGCACTTTTACAGATATACAGTAAACTCCAGGTACCGAATAAAGTAAGATCTCACAGAAGAACAAGTGGCCTCACCACCTCTAGTTGTTTATGTTTTTTTCCCCCCCGCTTCAAGAAGACCAGCAGTGACTGCAGAAATTCACTTTCATCATCTTCAAAACAAAACAATGTAACAACAAAAAATTAAAACCTTCAGCTTTAAAAACATGATAAAAGTCTCTCCAAATATCCATAGAGGGGGCTCCAGCCATTGTCCATCCTCTGTTCAGTCCCTACCTGGGGAATCTGAGACCTTCACAAATGTAAATTCAATTTACCACATTCATATGAAAAGAGACCAGATTTCTAAGCCCCAGGATGAGAGTGACATTGAATACAAGATTGTGTGGCACTCTAAAGAACTTTCCTTTTATTAGCCCCTCCATAATCACATTAACTTAGATGGAAAATTTAAACTAATTCTTTCCCTAGAGGCCCCTGCAATAATAGTTGTAAATCTGTGAAAAAGGGATAAATACAATTCCATAATTATATTGATAAATAAAATGAAAATCAACTAATTGTGTCATTCACTCAGATGCTGGGCTTGGCTGTTGCTGGCTTTCTGCTCCACTGCCTGCTAAACTTTTCCTGTCACACTTCAATAAATTTAATTGTGCAGAATAAATGAGCTAATTTTTGAAGTCATGGGCTCTGTTTGCAAGATAAGAGTGGTGATTTATTGACCTCTCCCAGCTCTGTAGAAGCCTCACCCTCCTTTTGCTGGCACATCAGCAGTCAGCATGCATGGCCATTTCTCCCCTCTCTGTGGTCCTCCCCCACGGCTCTGGCTGACTTCTACTGTCACCTTCTCTTCTTCCTTATTGAAATCATAGGCTGCACATGAAAACAAGCTTGTGGGCCCTGCCTCCTGTTAGCTGTACAAGAGGGTCTGTGGCTTCCATGCAGCACTGTGGGGGGTATGTCTATTATTTTGTTCTGGCAGCGGTCTGAATCCATCACTCAGAATGGAGGCCCTAAGTTGTGTACTTGCAGCTTTCTATGAGGTGACTCCCAGTTCCTCTTTAGGTGTGGTAGAGATCATGGAAACAGTAGCTCCCATTCTTGGACTTAAAAGAGATTCTTGCCACAGGTACACTGAAGTCATAATAGATCAAAAATCCTGATGAAATATCATTTTTAAAAGCAAGGTTGCTTCTTGGATGCTTGAAATTGAATAGGTTGGAACCTGGAGTAGCTTTTACATCCAATTTCTGTGGCATGATATCGCCTTTGTGTTAATGGTGAATTATCCTTCACATTAGCCTCAAGGGCTTTCATTCATCTCATTGTCTGAGACGAGATCTCACTGTGTAGCCCTATAGGCATAAAACTTTCTATGTAGACCAGGCTACTCCCAAGTTTACCACAGTCCTACTGCCTCAGGCGCCCCTACTAGTGAGATTACAAATATGTGCACCATGCCTGGATCATATTTTTAATGCTAACCCAAAGCCGGAAATCCACAGATGCTTAATAAATGATAGTTAAACAAATACATGAATTAAAAAAACAAATTGCATTTGCATTCAAACTATCACATTAAAGACTTCACACACATATATTTTAGCCTGTTATGAGACGATTTGGAAAATCTGCAATTTTATGCCAAATTGTGATATATTAATCCCCATGTGGTGGAGCCAAATAAGGGTGTAAAATAATTTCCTAGAGGAAGAATAAAAATATAATTCTTTGTAATAAGCAAGTCATAACTGGGCATCTAAATGCTGCTCAAATTTGTTCACAAGAAAGTATGGCTCATGGCGCCATATAGACTCTCCTGAAGGAGCCCCACACAGTGATCTTTCAGAGGGGTGTGCCAATCACTCTGGGCACGTTCTGGCGACTCTCACTCCTGGCATCAAGAGTGGCAGTGGCACTAACAGTCTTGAGATTAGAGGGTTCACCCCTCTGAGTTAAAGGGGATGGAGCTTCATGTCTAAAGTTGGCAAACTGGTCAGCAGTGCACATGTGAGTTTCTGTGTGTGTGTGTGTGTGTGTGTACATGAGTGTGTGAATGTGTGATGAGTGTGTGTGATGAGTGTGTGTGATGAGTGCTGTGATGAATGTATGGGTGATGGGTGTTTCTGAGTGTGTGTGTTAATGTGTGTGTGTGCATGAGTGTGTGAATGTGTGATGAATGTGCGATGAGTGTGTGTGCATGTGTGTGATGAATATATGTGTGATGAGTGTGTATGTGTGTGTGTGAAAATTTGTTGGTTCTTTTTGATGTGAAGAAAACATTGCCTCTTCTTCTCTGTTTCTTCTTTCTTTCATCCTTCATATTTTCATCTAACTACCTTCTCCATTATGTTCTGGACCTTTCTGCCACTCAACTGTTCTTATGTTTTCACCACACCTGTATGATCTCTCTGACACTGCAAAATGAGGTGAAGTGAAGGTGCAGGACTCTGTATGGAGCCCTAACACAAGGGCACTGTCCTGAAACTCACAGGAACCTGCCCTAGAAAGTCCCCAGGTATCTGCTTGAAGGAAGTCACAGAACCAGTAAAAATCAGCATAGACTGCCCAAGGAGCGTGGGGACAGGAGGTCTTCCATACACTGGATGCTTTGGCTGTCACTGTCACAACAACATTCATTCATCAGTTACATGGTGCTTTACAAATAGCCAGTAAATCTGGGTGTTGCTGTGTGTGACTCTACTTCTAGTACTCAAGAAGCTGAGACAGAAGGATGTGGGGTATAAGGCTAACTACGAATGCATAGCATTGTCCTGTCTCAACAAACAAACAGACAAACAAACAACTAAAATAAAAAGTAGCCAATGAAGGGTATTGATGTAGCTCATTCGTACAACTCTTAGGTTTGAGTTTAGAGGGGGTGGAGGAACAGAGATATAAATCAAGAAAAATAGAGTTGGATTTTAGTTAACCTGAGAGCAAATGCAGAGCCTCTTACCACAAACCATGCACCATTCCTTCAAGTGAAACACCCACTTACTAGACCAGGACGGACCACTGGGCCACTGGGCCACAGCTTTCCCCATCTCTGCCAAAGTGTTTATTGAATCTCTAACTAAAACCACTTGTGCTCATGAACTCTCCTCTTGGAGGGAAAAAAATCAGCAATTATTATTTGTTTCTCAGAGGGACACAAACAGAGATTACCACAGGAAATCCACCAAAGATGAGCTAGAGGCAGAGAGAAGCCAGGAGCCCACTGAGCCAGCAGCTCTCTGGGACCTGGCACTGAGGAAGGCATATGACACTAAATGCCCCAGAGCCCCCTTGTGAAAGGGGGGATTGGGCATCCATTCTTCTAAACCCGCCCTCAGCCAGGAGTGCCTGGGAATCCTGTGTGGTTGCCTGTGGCGGTGACACCGATTTGTATCTGAACTTGAACTGAAATGAAAACATGGGCTGAACTCATTACACGGGGAAAGGAAGTCTGCCAAATTTCACAGGGTGAAATTCCAGCGGGATTTTACCGGCCTGCAGTACGATAGCTCATAGAAAGGTTTCCAGTTCATAAGACACTTTCAAAAGAGGCTTGGCCCTTTTACGTCGAGGGGACATTATCTTTTCTATCTATGACATCTCTGCAAATGGAACTCAAATCCCCTTTGTGCCGACTGCGCGGAGCACAGACGAAATGGAGGGAACTTGGAGTCAGCCTCACCTCTCTGAAAGGGCTCCCTTCAGGCGGGATTAGGTGAGAACATGACATCAGAAAACAGCGTGTCTGTGTACTGCTGCCAGCTCCATATGCTCCGTCTTGTTTTCCCAGGTATTTAACTCAACAAGTATTTATTGAGTCCCTATCAGGCATGGAGGACTGCTGGAGGCAGTGGGATCCAGTGGCCAATTATATAAATCTACTGTTTTGGTTCAGACGCACTAGAGAGAGATAAAAATGGACCCAGGGAACAGAAGATATGTTGAAAATGGCTGTGTGGTTTTGTGGCTATTCAGAGAAACAAAGAAGAGGAATACGAGAGAGAAGGGGGTAGTGAGACATTTTAGACAATAAGTCATGGAAATTCTTCTCTGAGGGGTTACATTTGAACAGAAGGCGGGGGACATGGTCTATATGTTGAGCCCAGAATAACAATATATAGAAATAGTATTTATGGGCTGGGAAGTTGTCTTGACTTTTAGGAGTCTCATTTTCAAAAAGCCACAAGACATGGTCTCCTTTTTCTTCCACTAGTTTGGGACTTTTAGTGGCTGCATGAGCAGAGCTCTGAATGCTTGTCTGGGGTTTTCTGGTAGTGAGGTTCCACCCACAGGTGTTCTGCAATCTTCTGGGTTGACCTCTTTTTATTTTTCAGCAAGCAGCAGCAGCTGTAGGGTGGGCATATGGAATCACGGGATCTTGTACATTTCAGCCCGCATGCAAAATTGCAGAGAAAAGTAGGAGTCAGAGAAAAAAAGAGATGAAATTAGCAAGGCATAGTCACACGTTTGGTGTGGTGATGATGATGTGTGTGTGTCTTTGGTGTGGTGTGTGCGTGTGTGTGTGTGTGTGTGTGGTACATTGTGTGTGTGTCTGTGTAATGTTATGTGATGTGTCTATGATGTGGTGTGTGTGTGTGTGTGTGTGTGTGTGTGTTACATTGTGTGTGTGTCTGTGTAATGTTATGTGATGTGTCTATGACGTGGTGTGTGTGTGTGTGTGTGTGTGTGTGTGTGGTACATTGTGTGTGTGTCTGTGTAATGTTATGTGATGTGTCTATGATGTGGTGTGTGTGTGTGTGTGTGTGTGTGTGGTACATTGTGTGTGTGTCTGTGTAATGTTATGTGATGTGTCTATGATGTGGTGTGTGTGTGTGTGTGTGTGTGTGTGTGTAGGGGGTGTGCTATGTGTATGGAGTAGGCATGTATCTGTAGTGTAGTATGTGGGTATCATGCATGTGTATGTGTGTATGTGTGTGGGGTGTTTATGTGTCTGTGATGTGGTATGTCGGTATGGTGTGTGTGTGTGTGTGTGTGTGTGTGTGTGTGTGTGTTGAGTGTGTTGGGGGTGTTATGTGGGAGTAAGGTGTGTGGGGATGTGGTGTATGTGAAGGTGGGGGGAGTGACTGTGACCAGAGATGAACTTCTTGTATGCTCCTCAATTGCTCTCTATCTTATTTTCTGAGACAGAGTTTCTTGCTGAAATAGCAAGTCACCCATTTTGCTGGCCTGGCTGGCCAGTGAACCTAGGGACTCTGCTGCCTCTTGTGAGACAGCATTCCACGGCTTTTTTTTTTTTTTTTTACCAGCTCTGTTAAGAGTGAATATTTCCCTAAGCTTCCTCTTACTTTCCCTCAGCAGATGCAATAGGACTTGTTAAAATGTTTTTGCCTTCTGTGTGTACAAACCTCACATCAGCAGGTTGGAAAACATCCACATGTGCAGGAAGCAATGATGGTTAGCTTGGCCAACAACAACACGCACAGCAAGAATTTCATATGTACAACATTCGCACAAAGAGAAATGGAGCATAAAAGTGTTCATCAACCCAAGTACACACTGTTATTCACGGTGTGGAAAATACAACCTATTAAAAATTAGTACTATAATAACTACTGACTTTTATTCCCAAGTTATTAACTAGATAACAAGGTCATGCTACACTTTTAAAAGATTTCTGAATCCTGGAAATATTGTTACCTAAACAACAACAAAGTTTCACATTTCTTTTCTTTTGATAAGATCTTGCTACATCGCTCAGTCCACATTGAACTCCTGATCCCCCTGCCTCAGCCCCCAATCTCAGATTTTGAACTGCACCTGGTAATGACTCTCATTTCTCCTTCTTTTCATCCCTTTTCCCTATTTTCTCTCTCTCTCTCTCTCTCTCTCTCTCTCTCTCTCTCTCTCTCTCTCTCTCTCTCTCTGTCTGTCTTTTTTTCTTCTTTCCATTGCTATAGAGTCTCACAAGGCAGGCTAGGCTGACCTGGAACTTAGGATTCTCCTGTCTCAGCCTCATGGTGCTAGGGGCACAGGCATGCACTGAAAGATCATTCTCATCTGGGCACGGTGGCACATGCCTTTAATCCCAGCACTCAGGAGGCAGAGGCAGGTGGATTGCTGTGAGTTCAAGGCCAGTCTGGTCTACAAAGCAAGTCCAGAAAAGCCAAGGCTAACACAGAGAGGCCCTGTCTCAAAACACTAAAGAAAAAAGAAAGAAAGAAAGAAAGACAATTTTCCTTTTTGAAAAGAATGGGTAGGAAATGTGGCTTGTGTTAATATGCATGTGTATGTGTGCACTTGTCCTAATGCACTACTTGACCAGTGCTCTCACTTGATTTCTGTTACTGTGATAAAACATTATGATGAAAAGCAGCTTAGGGAGGAAAGAGGTTACTCATCTTCCTCTTCCAATCACAGTCCATCACTGAGGGGCTCAAAGTAGGAGCCTGAAGTAGAAATCACGGAGTAACAGGGCTCACTGGCTCACTCTGGATGCTCACTCACTGGCTTACATAGCCTGGGACCATCTGCCTAAGGATGGTGCCATCCGCATCTTCATCAATTAATAATCAAGACAGTTCCCTACAGATATTTCCACAGTCAATCTGATCTAGGCAATTCCCAAACTGAGATTTCTCCCGCAAAGGCTCTCCACTGTGCCAACTTGAGTAACACAACAACCAGTATCTGCCCCATCTCCTCTCCTGGTGTGAGCCTACAGACCAACTCCTCAATTACATTTTCAGATCTAGATGGTGGACGTGGAAGAGTCTTAGAGCTAGAGGGTAAGTGAAGTGACATCTGAATGAGAGTCTCGTTTTTGATATCTGGAACAGTTGAATTTTAATCCTAGATTTTCGAGGCCTAAACTTTTACCAAAGCTTCTCAAACTCTCTAACCTTCAATTTCACTTTCTGTAAAATGGAACAAGTGTGCTTGGTTATTTTGGTGTTCCGTATCTAGTGTTTATCCAAGTAGCTAACACTCAATCCATCTTCTTAGAAAATGTTTCACATAGTTTCTGGCTAACACTAGAGAACATTCTAGATGCATGAAGTTAGCTCTTGAACAGTCATCATGGTCTTTACAGTGCTCCACACAGCACTTCATGCAAGCTGTTCTTAAATTCCATTTAAATTTATTTATCTACTTATTTGTTTCTTCGTATCAGATCTTGTGTAGCTTGATCTGGTCTAAACTTGGTCTTCGTAGGCTAGCCTTGAATTTCGGATGCTCTTGCCCCTACTCCTCAAGTGGTAGAATCATAGGCGTGTACTACCTTGTTCAGCTAGAAGCTGTTCAGCAACAAAGCTGATGATCACCTTCCTTCCTGAGACACTATCATTAGTGTCTTCCATGTACCCAGCTCCATCTGTAACAACAGTCAGGGATCTTGTTTTCTGTTTCTTACCAAAATGGTGGTCAATTCTTGTGTACCATTTGGAGGCAGGAAGAAGGTAGGGGTGGGCACAAATACAGCAACAGCATTTCCACCTATAACTGTACAAGTGCCTCCTAACTGATAAGAATATTCCTCTTCAAGTGGAGAAAGTACAAAGCTAGTACCTGAGTTAAGTAAAACGGATGAAGACAGACAAGAATTATTTTCCAATGCAGGATAAAGGCTTGACCTGCTTAGATTGACCTAGATTTGAGATAACACTCCAAATCCTTGCCTAGTTGTGGGGTGGGATGAACTAGAGGAGGTCAGTAATTCAATCTAATTCAAAAACTCCAAATAATTTTAATGGCTTGTCTATTAAAGTGTGGCTAAGGGCTCCTGCCCCTGCATGTGTGTAGGTAAAAATACAATTTGAAGAGAAGATTCTTCATGTTTGTAACATTTGTTGACTAGTGTTAAGAAGATTAAACAACAAGAACAACCAAAAAAAAAAAAACCCCACAGAGAAACCACAATGATATTCTTTTCAGAAATTTGATCTCTTATGTTCTAATAATTAATAATACTTGATTCTCAGTGGATTCATGTGGGAGAATTCTATTTTCATCTCTAAAGCTGATAATTATACCAAACAAATGATTTATTTAATGCTTAGCATGCAGTGCAGACTCAGAGAGGCACTTTAACCTATGCTATTTCATTTAATACTCTCAACCATCCAAGGACATAACATGCTTGCCTGTGTGTTGTAGATAGAAAAAAAGTTCGAGTGGCCCAAATGATTAACTAGCTCAAAATATACTGCATAAGAAGACTAAGACCCTGCATCTGAACCAACGCCTTCTCTGTCCAGGTTTCCTATTCAATGTGCTTTCTATTGAAAAACACTCAGATATAGTTTACCACTCAGAGAGATCTCCTCACTCATCCTTTAGCACAGTGGCTACTCAAGAGAGCAATATGCTAAGGAGTGAAATCTTCAAGAGTTGTTTCCTCCATCTTTAAGAACTGTGGCTCAGTAGATTTTTCTTGAAAAGTATTTCCAGCACTTATAACTATGAGTCCATTACCATAATCTCTAATTATGGTATTGACTATGTAGTAAACCTAAGTGTGTAGCAAGCACTCAGGATCAGTCCGTAAATGAAGTCTTGCTATTTCTTGTGTCCAGTCCTTTTTTTGTTTCTTGCCCATGAATCCCAAGGACAAGACTGGATAACTAATTTACAAGGTTTAGCAGAGTCCGTTGTCCAAAACAATATCAAGAGTTCCAAAATGGCGTCCACAGAGCCCTAAGACACAGCTGAAACCTATGTATGTGAACAATTTACGCATCCAGGAAGATACTTCACCTTACGGAGATGGATGTTCAATAAGACACACTCAAGATGCACCCCAGAGATGCAGAACTGGATGAAGACTGAATTCCGTATTATCCACACAAATAAAAAACTACCTCCACCCTCCCCAACACACACACACACACACACACACACACACACACACACACACACAGAGAGAGAGAGAGAGAGAGAGAGACAGACAGACAGACAGACAGACAGACAGATGGACAGAGACAGAGAGGGAGGGAGGGAGGGAGGGAGGGAGGGAGGGAGGGAGGGAGGGAGGGAGAGACAGAGACAGAGAGAGACAAATGGAGATGGAAAGAGAGAAGGAGAATGTGCATGCTTAAGATGAAATGGAGACCAACTTGACTGTGGAATCAGACTCAGTCGTTACAGAAAGAAATAACAAAGATTTTTCTAGATGTGTCTGAATGTTGAGCGCCACATAGAAAGCACATCTGCAAATGCCTTGCTTGGTGCTCACATTGTTTTCTTTTATTAACACTCATCTGCTTTCCACCCCTTTCATCTTCATCGATGAGGCATTCCTGAATCGATCCCCACTTGTGTCTAGAACTTAACTTGTCAAGATTTTTATGGCAATGGTCCTTGAGTCATCTTTTTAATGGGAAATCCTCTAGATCTTGCAGATTAGAGACTATGCCTGTCTTGTTCATTGTCAGTTCCCCAGAACCATACACACCCATTCTACTTAATAGATGCCCAATAAATATTTGAATGGTTATAGCCTTTAATGGTAGAAAGGAGGATGGAGGGAAAGTAGTAAAAATAAAAAATTATGGCATTCAGTAAGAGCAGGTGGACTGCTCCTAGTCACAAAACTCTGTAAAGGAACAATGGCAAGTTCTCTTATCGTAAGTCTTATCGTAAGTCTCGTGACAGCTGTACAGCCAGTGTCTTAGTCGTTTACCCTTTTTGGTTTTTATTTTACCCTGGGGAATTACTTCTGTAATGAAGAAAGTGAGAGACCTACAAAGGTTTGCTGGTCAATTCTGCCCATTGAAGTGGCTTTTACTGTGTTACTTGTAATGGTCTCAGAAACAAAATCAGGTCAGCGAGAACATGCACTACACTACACGCGTGGATTCTCTGACACACTAAGACGCGGTCACCATAGCTCTCATGTGTGCATTTTTGGAGAAACAAAATGGGGCTTGCATTTGAAACATGAAATAAACACATGCTGTGGAACAGCACACAAACAAATCTCACGAACCCTGGGCACCTCAAAAGCTGCCACTATACACAGATGCCTGAAGTAGATTACTATTTTTTTCTTCTATTTCCCACACTTTGGGTCCAATGCCAACTAACCCTAGGGAACTGAAAAATATACGAGGTGCACAGTAGCTCCCTTCTTTGGCTCTTCCTGCCATGTATACAAATCTGAGTGATAAAAAGCTCAATTCACTCGGTAGAGAGCTGGCTTCTGTCTGATGGAATTTCCCTGTGAGCTCTCACAGAGGGAGAAGTTGGAATCTTTCTAGATCCCATCCTTCTCTGTGGGAGAGGAAGCCTTAGGAATCCAGGGAAGGAGAGCAATGAGCACTTGGGGACATGTCTGCTGGTGGCTGTGTCTGTGGGCATCTTAAAACACAAGGCTTCGATGCCAGGCATGCATTTGGAAAGTCTGGCTTTCTCACTCAAAGCCCTCTCTTTTGTAAGGTCACCTGCCATTGCACAAGAGCCAGGGGGCAAATTAAATTCCTTCTAGTCAGCCTTTCACATGGGTGAAAAAAAAAAAAAAAAAAAAAAAAACAAACAACTCTCCCAATAGATGTATTTGTCACTGGCTCTGCCCTTCTCAGAACCAGGCTGATGGGTATCCAAGAGCCAGCAAACAAGTTGCTTTTGTTTATTGTTTTTCATATTTACTTATATATGGATTTTAGTTCAAAATTGTTCAAATTAATTTTAGGTCCTATATGTTCAGTCAAACTAATTTCTGTGGCTACTGCTCTATGTACAGTTTCATATTTCTTCGCCCCAAAATGACTTTTATGTGACACTGAATGCTCCTCAGATCGTCCCCCGCCACATGCATCAACTGAGACTTCAAGTTGAAGTTCCTCAAAAATTTCCTTGCTGTTTTTGAAACTATTGACCTTGCAACCATTGTTCATTTCTGGGTGCCAGCCATGGTGGCTAATTCATACCCTTGTCTGGGTCAATATGCACACTTAACAAATGAAATCTATCTTATAAGACGAAGAAGAACAATTCCAGTTAGTCCACGTCATGGTTTGTCTGACAAGCCTTTGTGAAACTAATGGTAAAAGTCTGAAGATTTTACTGCTAATTATAGCTTTCTAGGTGAATACATTATAGTTTTGTATCTATAAATTTGAATATCCACTCAAGAAAATTGGAAGCTTAGATCTGGAGTGGGTGTCTGAGGGAACTGTTATGATCTTTATTTAAGGAGTAGGGAGACAGGTTGACTTGGAGAAAATGAGAAAGTTAGAGAAATAGAAGTAGCAAGTAAACGGAGGAGGGAGAAAGAAAAGAGAAAGGAGGAAGACAGGGAGGGGCAAGACAAGGGAGGGAGGGAAGAAGAGACAAGGAAGAACAGAGAGAAGGGGAGGGGAGAGAGAGGAAAGAGAGAGGGAGAGAGCATGAGGGACCCCCAGGACCAAAGCTCTAAGTCTGTTATTGATCTCTGAGAGCACATTAGATTGGATTAACAGGATGATGATCTGTGCACAGCTATGTCACCTATGTTCCAGCGGGACATATGACCTGGTGCTTTCTATGTCAGCCTGCACTTAGCATCAGCAGTGACTAAAGAGCAGATTTACTGAGTACTTTTTTCATGTTTGGTGTGGAGTGTCATGGTTTCTGTTTAACCCCAACCATAACTTGGGCCACGTGTTTAAACTAAGCGAGTTTGATGAGAATAGCAACAAGATCAAGAAACAGACATGAAAACCAAGTTATTTGACTTCTGTCTTCAAAAATCTTTCTCCACCACTATTATCTCTGTGGACCAGAATTGACTTGCTCTTTTGGCTCGTGAATTTCTTCATTTGTGTGACAAGAATATCATTCACCCTGTGATGTTACCATGAGCATTAATTAAGTTGAAAATGCTGGTGGTGCCTAGGAGAAGAACTGCTCTCTGAGATGCTGGGAACAATAGCCAAAGGTTAATAATACGTTGACGGTATGCTTATGAAATTTCCTGAAGGGCAGAGAATCCCTAAAATGACACTATTTAACTAATGAAGTGAAGTGGTGCCAACAAGATGGTATTTAAGATGGGAACACATGAAGCCTTCGCCTCTAATGTTAACTGGATTATATTTAACTTTCTCCTCAAAATAGGACCCTTATGCTCTGGTCCTTCGGCACCAGCCAGGTGCCAAGCATTCCACAAAGCACTCTTTTAATAGAAAGAGTGAGCAGAGGAGGAGATTGAATTAGAGTCTCCTCAGTGGTACCAGTGGGCACCAAAGCAAGTAATCCACTTTCCTCATCAGCCACGTTTTGAGCATGGTGTTCAATTCTATCTCCAAATTGTGTGAGAGACTTTGGCAAACTGCCAAGTGTCCAAGACACCTCCCTCAGGGTAGTGAAGGGATCCAAAATTCTCACTTGTAAGAAAGCAGGAAGGGATCAGGGACATGTGGTCTGAACATAAGAGGGGCAGGAAGGCTAGTGATGGCTTTTTTGGAGCATTCTGTTTATGGCTATGCCTGTACTCCTGTGATATCACATATTAGCTCACTCTCTGGATGTCCCTGTATGAACTCTGCCTATGGCTTTCTATCGTTTTAAGAGAAGTGTTGAGGAGGTTAAATTATACTTATTCCTCTGCCAAATTTTGTACTTGCATATTACATTAATGTTATTTCCATTGTCTACTACAAACAAGAAGGGCTGATGGCTCAAAGAACCAAACAATGAGAAAGACAGAGGAAAGATTTGGTACCAAACAAAAAACAAAACAAACAAGCAAAAACTAGAATCAGGTAGAATTAGGGTCTCTCTCTCTTTCCCTTCTCTCTTGCCTTCTCTCTCTCTCTCTCTCTCTCTCTCCCTCTCTCTCTCTCTCTCTCTCTCTCTCTCTCTCTCTCTCTCTCTCACACACACACACACACACACACACACAGGAACAGTTTTCATATTCCATCTGCTTTTATGTTCCATGTTTCACAGGAAAGTCAGCTCTCAAGTCCAACAGACAGAGACGAAAGGAGGCAGCAACAGTGCTTCGAAAGGACGTTGCTTTTCAGAGCATGGCTCACAAGGATAAGGTGGTCATGGATAAGGTGGGAAGCATTCAGGGAAAAGTAAATACCAACCAGTCTAACTGCTATCAGCTGCTGACAGGCACAGGTAAGGCAGTCTCATGAAGCTGCATGTATGATTAGCAGAGGGATTTAATTAGTAGGCGGGTGACATGTTGTACTGAAGGATTTATGATTGGGGTTAACAACTGCTCCAGAAAGGCTTTAAATGTCCATGTAGTACCATGATGCATTATTTCCTTAAAATTTCTTTATTGTTTTATATAATGAATTTAAAAAGATCTATGTTCTACATATTAGAAGTGAAACCATCACCTTTTTATATCCGTATCTATATTATTTATAATCTATGTGTGTGTCAATCAATTATCTATCTATTTATCTATCCATTTTTGTTTATTTGTGCAGGTGCATGCCACTGCACATGTGCAGAGGCCAGAAGATAGGTGTAGGGGGTCTGTTTTCATCTATCATCTAAATCTCCAGGATCAAATTCAGGTTGTCAGGCTTGACATAAGAGTCCCTCCCTGCTGGGCAGTGGTGGCGCACACTTTTAATCCCAGCACCCAGGAGGCAGAGACAGGTGGATATCTGTGAGTTCGAGGCCAGCCTGGTCCAGGACAGTCAAGGCTACACAGAGAAACCCTGTCTCGAAAAACAAAAACCAAAACAAACAAAACAGAAACATAAAAATAAGAGTTCTTCCCTACTGAGCTATATCATTGGCCTGGTCACCATTTTTAAAAATGCCGTTGCTTTGGGTGAGCTGAGTGGCTGATGCCTGTAATCCAAGCCCTGAGAAGACTGAGACAGGAGAGGCACCATGGGTCGGAAGTCAGTCTGGGCTAACTAGCCAATAGTTTTCCATCTGACCACAGGATTGCTACCAAAGTGCTTAAACTGACCCAATAAAGCCAAATCACATTTAGGCAGGGTGCTCTCGGGCCATCTTGAGTTCCGTGCTTCCGTAAGCTAATTACGACAAAGGCAGACCATTCGTCCGTTGTCGATTGAATCACTCACAAGTCACAGGGACTATTCTCAACACCACAAGCTTTCCAAGCCTGCTGAGGAGGAAGCTGTAGTTAGGAAATAAAAATGATAATTGGAGATTTGATAAGATCTCTCCTCAAACTTTCTCTAGGCTCTTCTTAAAGATCATAAGGGTTAGAAATATGGCTTGGTACTTAAGTGCACTTGCTGCTCCTTCAGAGAATGTGAGGGGCTCCCAGCACGCACATCAGGAAGCTCCTCACCATCTGTAATTCCAGACCTAGGGGATATGACACCCTCTTCTGGACTCCATGGTTCCTGCATGCATATAATCTCACTAACTAAGGCTCACACTGCTACACTAAATAAATAAGTAAATACATCATCTTCTTTTGAGTCTTCATTTGTACACTGTGGAGCCATTTCAACAGTAAAGCCCTTCAGATTGCATGGCTTCTCAGCAGAAATTTATTTCCTTATACCCAAAATCAAAATGTGGGCAGGGCTATGTTTAGGCAGCCTCTGTCCTCCCTAAGCAGCCTTCTCCCTGTCTCTTCTTGTGGTGTCTCAGCGTGTATCTGTTTCCTAATCTCTTCTTGTGAGAATATCAGTCACATTGGATTAAAGCCCAGCATAATGATCTCATTTTAGCTTAATTGCTTCTTTGGAGACTCTGTCTCCAATTGCAGTCACAGTCTCAGGGACTGGGATAAGAACTTTAGGGGGATACAATTCAGTCTATGGCAGAAGATAACCACCAACTGCCAAAATACTTTCAATTTCTTTTACTTTGCTTTGATCCCAGTTTTAAACTTGTCTCATTTCCATCTCTTGCTCAGCATAGCTGATCAGTTATCAGACCCTCCCAGTGTTCCCTAACATTCATCTGCATCCTGTGCCTTTTATAGCCAAGATCAATCCAAGTCCTTTCCCCTTCACCCATTGCTTTCCATGTGTCTTAGTTATTTTTATATTATTGTGGCAAAACACCGTGACCAAGGAGATTTATAAAAGGAGACATTTAGTTTGAGGGCTACAGTACCACAGTCCATTTTCATCATGGCAGGGAACATAGCAGCAGGCAGGCAAGCATAGGGCTCGAGCAGTAGCTGAGAGCTTATATCTTGATTCATAAACATGAGGCAGAGAAAAGCAAGAGGAAAGCGAGGGGGAGGGAGGGGGAGATGGAGAGAGGGAAGGAGGAGGGAAAAAACACAAACTGGTAATGGAGTGGGCTTTTGAAACTTTAAAACACATCCTCAGTGACACATATTCTCCAGCAAGGCCACACCTCCTAATCCTTCCCAAGCAGTTCCACCAATTGGGCACCAAATATACAAATATTATGAGCCTTTGAGAGCTGAGAAAGAGAAAGCCATGCCATTTGAGTTAAGTTGGCATGGAGGTCAGAAACACGGAAAATAGAGATGCTTTAGGGAAAATCGAAGCCAATGTGTTAGGAGAAAAATGCTGGGAAAAGAAATAGAGCAAAGAAAAAAGAGAGTTATACATCTCTGAGTAATTTAGGAAAGGGGACAGGCTTGCAATGCCAAAAGCGGACCACTCTTCAAGCCACTGCACTGAAGGCAGATTCTGGAAGGAAAAAGTACTTTATCTTGTTAAATGGATAATTACTGCCCTGCCTCCATCTCTTAAGCATGGTTTAAGGTGAATTTGCCTTTCTGAACAGCCTTTAGGCAGAAAAATTATCTATCTAAGTGGATTCTCTTAAAGAGGCAATGGCATGTTTCCGCTCAGAGATTAATTCTGTTCTTTTGCTTAGTGGAAATATGTTTGCCTTACTATGTCTCAAATGTTACTCTAACAATGAGGTAGTGGCTACAGGTGTCATTACGTTGAAAGCCTATTCAGCAGGACTGCTGCCCTTATGAGAGAAGCACCAGAGACACTCAGGCCTAGAGAAGAAAGCATGAGAGGACAGAGGGAGAAGGTCACTCTCTGTAAACCAAGAAGACCTCAAGAAAAACCAAACCTTTCTCATACCTCATCTTAGGACACTATAAGTATGGCATTTCTATTGCATACGCCACTCAGTTTGCAGGGTGTGTATGGAACCAGAGCACTTTAACATCTTAGCGGTTTTATATTGCTAAGATACTTGAGCAAAGCAACTTATAGAAAAAAAAAAACAGTTTGTTGGGGACTTATAGTTTCAGCAGGTGAATCCATGACCCTCATGGCTTGGGCATGGAGACAGGCAGGCAGGCATGGCACTGGAGTGGCAGCCAAGAGCATGCTTCAGGATCCTTAAACATGAAGCCTAGAGAGAGCTGACCAGGGATGGCATGGGCTACTGAAACTTCAGTGCATGCCCTAGTTACACACCTCCACTAAGGTCACACCTCCTCATCCTTCCCCCAAGTTCTATCAACTGGGTACCAAGTATTCAAACACAGGAGTCTATGGGAGCATTCTCATTCAAACCACATTTAATATAGGAAAAATGTGAGTTTCTCACTGAACAATTTGACTCTGACCATCTTTCCACGCCATTCACAGAGGATTCCCCATTGCCAAGAGGCTTGGGCCTGAGCTCCTGCTTGTTTTGTCTGTAGGGAGGGCTTTCTTGTGCCTTCCCTTACGAATAGGTTGTCCACACTGCTGCCCAATTCCACTCCCGTTTCCTTTTCTAGGCTGGGCAGCACTGAAGAGTGCCTGTCTCTTAGGTGCTGGGGAAAGGCTCTGTGTGACATCACACCCTGATGCCCGTGTTGACTGAGTCCCTCACTGAATGGATTGTCTTCACTTCTCCAATTCCTGCTCTTGTATTGCTCTTGATAGCTGTGCTGCCTGAAGTTTGAAAGCATTGTAGCCCAGATGAATAAAAAGAACTTTGCCTTCTTGGAAGTTTAGAGTGTCACCCACAGAGAACTGACTTTGCGTCCTAATATTCTAACAGTGTGGCTTTGTTGGAAAACAAATTCCTTCTATACAGGATGCTCAGCTATTACAAAAACAAAAACAAAAACAAAAACAAAACAAAACAAACAAACAAAAAAAGGAGCATGCATGGATGCAGGCAGTCCTGCAACAGTGTCTTCCGGGGTTTTCCAGCTCTCCATCTAGGGTGGCCAAAGGGAGCCATGCTTATGTAAAGGTTGAGTTTTTGGAAAAAAACTATTTTGGAAATAAACCAGGCACATAATTTTTTTTTTTTTTTTGCCCTCTTTCTCAGCTTTAGGGTTAAATTGTCGAGAAGGTCTCCAGTCCGTTTCCTCTGTAGATTCTTTGACTAGTTGCTGGTAAGGACTGAAACAGAAGCCAGCCTCCTTTTGCCCTGAAGACTTGTGAGCTCTCATCAGTGGCTCCCAGTGATGTGGAGGTAAGGAAGTTATTTTAGGAGCCAGTTAGGTCTTTCCTGGTAGGCAGAAGAATAAAATGCACTTTCTACAGAACAAAGACAGCCAGCCATTAACATAGCGAGACCTCCAGTTTGCATTTTTTAACAGTTGACATTTGTACCTTTTGGAGGAAAATGAAGGGCATCATCTCGCCTTGCCTTGTAGTCTAAGTCGGCCTAGAAATAGTGGGGTTGATGGAGAGACAGGGCTAATTTCCTTTGTCTCCTATTCCACAGATAATGGTGGTCTGTGTGGGGTGTTAAAGGCCAAACAGCCAGGGTGACCCGGAGATGACTTCGTCCTTCCGAGGTTTATCAAAGGCTCCTGTCAGTCAAACTCATGCTGGGAGACTGGGGAGTGGCCATCTGGCTAGCTGTTAGGCAAGGGGGTCGGGGGTGGGCTGGGAGGTGGAAACGCTGGGCTGTCAGCAGAAGCAGGTGGCGGAGGCCGGCATCTGGGGGTGCACACACAATCTCCTATGAGCATATATGAGAAAGAAAGAAGCCTAAGAGGGTGCCTGTGTGCTAGGGACAGAGTCATAAAAAGAGGAGCCGACCAGAGTCGGAGTACTGGAAAGGGGCGCGACACAGAGGACTGGATGGAGACTTTTATATAAGCCTGGGCGATCATCTTGAATCGATTTTAAGTGGGGGAGACTGAAGGTCATCCCTGCTGCTAACCACACGGAGAAACCTCTGAATTGTTTCCCTGGCTGTGGGGAAAGAAAGGGAGTAAGTGGCTCCCAGCAGGGCGCTGATTTAATTTAAAGCCTGATGTTTTTGATCTGAAGCCAGAATTCTTTCATCCCAGTCCCGTTGATCCCAAGCTCTAACAAGGTATTACCAGAAGCACAAGCTACCAGGAAATCAGTCCCGCCCTTTCCCCCTCACTCTGGGACAACGCTGTGGAACGGCTGGTTAACTGGGAGGGCTTGGGGTCACAAGGCAGGGTCCCCCAAAGCCTTGCGTGGGCGTGGTTTCCTAGTTCTCATGCCACCCTGGCTTGTGAGAAATCCTCCAAGGAGCTGCAGTAGCCACAGCTCTAGGAAACCCCTGAGGCTTCTCTGTATTGCAGACAAGCAATGCATGAGTGCTTCAGCCCCCCTCCGCCCTCTCTCTCCCCCCCTCTCTCCCCGTCCACATGTCCCCTAGGCTTTCCTTTCCACCCTCCCTCCCTTCCTCCTCTCCACATCTTCCTTTCTTCCTCCAGTCCTTCTTTTTCTCTTGTCCTTCCTTTTTCTTCTTCCTCTCTCCCCTTTCCCCCTCCCACTCTTTCCCTCTGTTTCTTCCCTTATCTCTTATCTACCTCCTTCCCTTCATTCCTTCCTCCCCCCTTCCCCTTCCCTCCCTCCCTCCCTTATCTTTCACTCCCTCCCTTGTTTCCTTGTCTTTCCTTCTCTCGCTCCTTGTCTCTGTTTTCCACCCCTGTCTTTCTTCTTCTTAGGGTATCCCATCCCACGTTCTATTTTGGTCATTTTATCGTGTACAGAGGCCTCCAGCACACCCCTTTGCTCAGCACCATTGTCCCCCTCGGTTTTCAGAATTACCCTATCACCTCCCACTGAAACCTGGAGCCTGCTATGTAGTTACTCCGTATTCTGCTTTCCCACTTGCCCTTGGCAACAATTTCTGAATTCTTTCTGAACTCCTGTATAGAAGGTCTTACAAGCGGGGTCAAGTAGTATTTGTTCATATATGATTGGCTTACTGTTCAGGCAGCAAGTGCCTTCAAATTGCATCAGGTCAGAATTCCTTTCTTTTGTTTTTCTTTGTGTGTGTGTGTGTGTCTGTGTGTGTGTGTGTGTGTGTGTGTGTGTGTTGCATTGTGGCATATGCTATATTCTTGTATGAGCACTCATGACCAAACAAATGTAGGCCAGAGGTAGATGCTGGGTATTTTCCTTTGTCTATATATTAGAACATGGTCTCTTACTGAACCTAACCACACTGATCCATTGCCAGTAACCTACTTGTCTCTGGCCCCTGAGCAATGAGAGCACCAAGCACCCTGCAGCTATACTTGCCTTTTATATGGGTGCTGGATATACAAAGACAAATCCACATGCTTGCTTGGCGAGCATTTTCCCAGAGAGGTAACTCTCCTGACTATCCCTCTCCTTTTAAGCCTCCTAATATCCCATTGCATGTATCACAAACAAAAGTGTTTATCATGCACATGGCTGTGACTGTTTCTGTAGATTGTGCCCTGCACTGCTTTCACATATGCCTAAGTGGAGCTTAGGATGTAACCCAGCACCATGACAACAGAGTAAACAACAGCAATGAGAAGACCACACTTAGCTTTTCCTGTCACCCCTCCTCGAAGCAGAGCCTAAGACTTGGCACTAGAAAGCTACCTTCCATGTACAGGAGCAAATTCTTTCTCTGTAAAGACCCAGACAAGAATCTGGGCATCATGTCACATGTCCTAACACATGTCCCCATAGCTCTATCTACTTCTCCACCAAACCTAGTACAAAATAGTCAAATTCATCCAGTTCTGAAGGCCCCCATGCGAAATGCAATTAATTTAAAGTACATTCATCTCTGGTTAACCTACCTTTTGTTGAAGAATCACCCGTAAGCCTTGAGATGGTCACACAGACAGCATACTTTATTTTCTTTACATTGTCCTGTCCTCACCACAGGCCTATAAATACTGGATTCTTTGTGGGCATTAATAAAAGGAGAGAAAACAGTATTACCAGGCTAGCCAACACAATTCTGTCAACACAAGTCTTGTCCTCCTAGATTCCACTGTTGGGTCAGGAACTTGAAGTTGTACCTGTGGCAGGTTTTCTGACCACTAGATGTTGAAAGAGGTTTTGATCCCAACAGAACATGGAGCAAGAGTAAGAAGACATCCTATGTGTCCCATGTCTGGACTGTATTTTGTTCTACTTTAAAAGGAAAAAAATCACAGTTCTTAATATTGGACATTGTACTATACAAATACTAACCCATATTAATAAACTTTTTCATAAGCCCCGGACCAGCATGAATGGCCATTTACATATTTGAGGGTTTAATCCATATGCTACCTCCCCAATAGTAGATTATCTAAGTTTCCTCCTTTCACAAAAAAAGTGTAAACCTTTTAAGTAAACACGGGAAGAACGCAACATTATGCTGTCACTTAGAACCACCCATTACTAGCATTTTGTAACCTTGCTTTTGTATTTCTCATCTCTCACCTATCATTTATCTCATGTTTCCAAACACTTGAAAGCTGCTCCCACACGCATCAGTTCGTCCTGGTTTGATACCTTAGTACATCCTAGCAACAAGGGCATTGCTCCTCATAGCCAGACTGCATTTATTGCACTCAAGGCATTGGAATTTTACACCACGTGACTATCTTAATTAGCAATTTATATTCAGTCTTCCCAACATTCCCAAAATAAATATGCACATGTGTGTGTTTGCATACAAATGTCTATATGGATACATGTATGTCTAAATACGGACATATAGACATGGATTCCTATCAGAGGTCTGATCAGGCATGAAGCATGCCATGTGACTGTAATTTCCGGTAAGACACCCTTGGGAACCCTGATTTTTTTTTTTTTTTTTTTTTAGTTCCATCTGGGAGTGATGTGGAAAAGTTCTTGCAAATACTATTCTAGTTCCTGATATGGAGGGAGGACTTGCCTCTTTTAGTTCTTATTGTCATCATGGCTTCAGACATACTGACACTGTCCTTAGCAGAATTAAAGAGCTGGGAAATTAAGAATGTCTACAATTTTTTGAAAATTTTGTGCCTAAATATCTCCTGAGATATTTGGAGAGAATAAGGACAGCCAGACACTATTTCCATAATCCAGTTCCATACTGGAGAAGCATTCTGCTTCTGCCTTTGAATTCTGAAAGAAGGGAGGATTGTGTTTTGGTTTTAATATATGGTTAACTCATCCTAACATGAATCCAGATGTCATTTTGAACTTCCATTAGTGACATTTTGTAAAAACATCAAGTTTATCTATCAGGGAAATGAACACTGGACATCTAGGATCTCTGAGACCCAGACAGCGAAGAGTCTTAGGTGACTCATGTTCTAGAACCATACAAGCTACCCAAGGATATACAACACGTGTCGTTATTCAGCTACTGTCCCCAACCTCAGAACAAGTGAGAAAAGGTCAAAGCTGTTGAGATGCCTGGATCAGCAGGATTCTGTTATCGTGCAAGAATGCAGTAAGTTTGTGTATAACACCTTATACAGTTTTCAATAACCCTTTCAAAAAGTAGCTTAATGCACACAGCAAAATAGAAAGGAAAATGGAGAGATTTCCTATACTGTCTTTTTCCATACGTGTAGATCCTACAACAGCACCCACCCAAGAATACTCTCTGTTTTGTTATTTAACTTAGTTTATTTGAAGTGTTTTGCCTGTATGTATGTATGTATGTATGTATGTATGTATGTATGTATGTTTGTGTACCACATGCATGCCTGGTGCTCATGGAGACAAGAAGAGGGTGTCAATCCCCAGAACTGGAGTTACCGACAGTTCTGAGCTGCCATGTGAGCCCTGATGCTCTTAACTGCTGAGCTATTTCTCCAGCCCTCCAAAAGGTACTCTCATTAGAACTGATGAATTCATTTTGCCATAATCTCATCATACAAGTCCAAAGCTCATTTTACGGATATTGTGTACCATATAGGTTCCAATAAAAGTATATCGACACATTATCATACAACACAGAGTATTTCTGCTGTCTTAAAATGCCTCTGTGTTCTGCTTATTTATATATTACGTTTTCAAAGCCAAAATCATCATTTTGTTAAGAAAGCCATTTGACTCTTTACAAAGATCAACTAAACATTTTTCCTAAAATTATCTGAGAGAATAAGAAGTTTCGATTTGCCTCTTGAAAGGAGAGATGTGTAGAACCAGAGCCTGCTCTCGCCTGCCCCGGTGCTGCCCTAACCCTTCATCCCCAGGCCTTAGTTAATAATGCTAAGTAGACTTAGAATGCTTTTAGATAAAACCTGACATTTCTAAGTTTTATCCGTCACATTTATGTGCCTTGGCTTTTTAAGAACCATAAAGAAAAAAATGTTCTCTTCAAATTCTGGTCTGGTCCCCTCTGGAGGGGAGGATGTGCTGCATCCAGTCAACTGGGACATTTTTAAAAACTTTTTTAATTATTAAATTTCCTCTATCGTGTCCCTGAAGTGTCATGTTACAGGAATTTTGCCTGTGATTGCCAGTATTTTAGATGAAGGCCCATGGACTTACCACCTAGTAGTTTTAAAAGCATACAAAGTATGGTGACTTTATAAGACACTGCGGTCGTGACTATCAGAATAGTAGAAGCAAGGCAAACACAGAGGTGACCATGAGCAAGCAAGGGCAGCATGCCTGTCCATGAGCTGTCAGTATGTCCTTGTCCACGGCAGGGCAAATTCATAAGAATAGCGGTGAGGAGAGCAGGGCTTGGGGTCAAGAAAGGAGGAAGTGAATTATTGACAGTTCATGGCGGGTCTGCGTTGCGTTTGCTTGTTTTTGTTTGGTTATGAATAAGACCCGCTTGACACAACTGCAGATGGTCTGGAGTGGCTTGATTTTACACATTCTTTGAATTTGCATCACTGTTCCTTCTATCTCTTTGAAGGAGTACAGAGGAAAGAGAGTGGTTGTCATAATTCCACAGGATGTATCCTGAGATATGATGTTTTTACAACACACACACACACACACACACACACACACACACACACACACACACACACATTATTTTAGCTCCTTACATTTTATAGATGTCTGAGGCCAATGTAAGATGCAAGTAGTAAAATAACTTCCGGCTTATCCTGGTTTAACTAACAGACTTCCTGGTAAAAAGGAAAGCCAAGATGTGATGAGTATTTACCAAGTATTAAATATATGTAATGGAAGGGAAGGAAAATGCACCCCAACCTGGGACTTCCATACTCATCTTGGCATGTTTTGGATCATTTTATCTTGTGGCAATGCTACCCTGGGTGAGCCCATAGGTACATCTCTAGCTGTTCAGTCTGTGTAAGCACCTGTCTTATTTCTCCACCACCAGAAAGCCAAAGCGCAAATGTATTTCTTCATCCAGCTCTTGCAATGTAAAATAATAACAATAAATGATTATCAGATCAATAATTTACAAGAAAGCATTGATGGCCTAGAAATGACAGCTCTGTTTTTGTGAATGTTAAATTGTTGTAGGACTGGGAGAGACGGCATCTGAAAAAAGAAGCCTTCAGTGTGCTTGAGCAATGGAGGGTTGTATACAGAAGTCTCTGACTAGTATTAAACCAGCTGTCACAAGGGTCCCAAGGTGTGCCTTTCTGGTGTCTCTTTGGAGCTCAAAGACCAAGGTCAAGTTTCTGAGACAGGAGTGCTGAGTGTCTAGCTGTGGAGGTTGGAATCTGTGGACTGAAATGTGACATGGGAATCATTATCGTATCCCTCTCAGACCATGACCAATCTTCCAGATTTGCTCTAGAGTATCTTACCCTTGCATGCCTGGGTACCAGAGGGCTTTATCCTAATGGTAGGGATTAGCTGGATAATCAGCATAATTGACCTGGTCCCATCCTGAGCACTGTGTCTCAGGGGGGAATCTAGGGCTCTGTAGTAGATTACAGTTGGTGTTATTTAGTTGTCATTCAAATGGTTAGCATGGGGCTAGGCAGAGCCTCAGGGTTTTAAGATGGCAGGAAAGGATTCTAGGGACAGGCAAAGTAGGGATGTAAGCTCCAACATGAGCCTAAGACATCCAAATATAGTAGAATGGCCAGTCCATCATATGACACCCAATTCAAACACACCATCTACACAAGCCAGTGATCTGAGGGAAACAACTCTAAAGGAAGTATCGCTGGTTCAATAATTAGGAGAATGGGTTAAATAGACGTGGGACCCCAAAAGGTGTAATTAGGAACCTAAGTTTTGGGGAAGCTTGACTACTTATCATCTTTAGGATGACACCTGCAAAGTCAAGGAATGTTTAACACTATAACTAATGCCCTGAGATGTCTCACAGCTGCGGTTTCTGGAGACATGAATGACACTTGCGTCGAGGAGACTATGTACAGCTAAATGTTCCCAACGGCTGTTTTAGATGGCAATAGAAATAATCGGTACATAGGAATCTTTTACCAACTCCCATGGAGTGGAGTCAGAGAGTCTCTGTCTAGCCCCTGACACTGCAGTCTCTCTGGATTCATACTTCCAAGTTTCTATGCTGGGGACTGTTCCTCTAAGGACACCCCCTGATTTCAGAGCCTAAGCTGGAGAAGCCACAGACGAGTTAAGAGCTTTAGGAATAACAGCCTCAGCACTTGATTGACTATTTCCTTCTATTATTCAGGGAGGAGAGTTGTCAGAGCCACCTTTCCCAGGAGTGTCCTGCCCACCTCTGAGAAGCAGATCCTGTGGGGCAGAAAGGATGCGGGCATTCAGCAGTTACCTTGGTTTCTGAAAACCGTTTCCACCCTTCAGTTACTTCTGAAAGTACGTCTGTTTCCCTGTTGAAGGGAATGCATGCTGAGCTCTCTTCTCAGCTTATAAATTATGCTGTATTAACACTGGCAACAGTTGCGCTCTCTCTGTGTAAACATGAGGTGGTGCAGAATGGGAGGAGGTGGAAAGGGCTGGCTGCCAGGACCCATCAGAGACTCGTGAGCCGTGAGCCCCTTAGAATACGAGAGGGTGTTCACACCCGCGTTAGGAATCGGCTCCCCGTATTGTACCTGTCTTCAACAGCCAGGCCTTTTTCATTACGAATGCTGCTGCTACCACTGGGCTTGGTTTGTGTCTGAAATAAATTCTGTGATTCAGGTAGCCCCAAGAAACATGTCTCTTTTCAAAAAAAAAATCTAATGTTTGTATATGACGTCTGAAATTCTAATATTGATTCACTTGTAAAGTTGTAATGTAATTCTAGTATTTCTCAGTTGATCATTATGAATATTCTATAAATAGATTTGAATATTTTCATATACTCCCTTGTTCACCAGGAGGAAAGGGTCCTGAGAACAAAAGCAGAAGACAACAGTAAGATCTTTCATTTTGTTTTAGTGATCATTTATTCAGCCATGATTTTGATGGACAAGGAAACACTTTGAAGGAAAGGAAAGGCTTCGAAACATAGGATGTGCTCTCTTCCATTTTGATAAAGCTGGGTGTGGCTGTAGATACCTGTAACCCCAGCATTTAAAAAGCTGAAATAGGAGGGTGACTGGGTTATACATAACAGTCTCTCTCTCCCTCTCTCTCTCTCTCTCTCTCTCTCTCTATATATATATATATATATGTGTGTGTGTGTGTGTGTGTGTATATATGTATATATGTATATGTATATGTATATATATATATATATATATATATATATATATAATTTCTTGTTGAAACTGGAAATGTGAGAAGTACCCAGCAATACAAATATAAGCCTGTGTCTGAACTGGAGAGTGGCCTTCAGTCGCTTTAAAAGAAGGACACCCTTAGTAAATAGTTCCTGCTGTGGGTGATAAACTTCCAGCTCGAACAGGCCTACTTGATAGAGGCTCTGCTATAATTAAAAGAGGACTTCGAAGTGTAAGGTAAGTTTCAGGGCTACTGGAGCTATGGACTAAGAACCTCCAGAGCCCTGTTTCCTTGCCCGCCTTCCAGCACTGCACAGCTCAAGCTTCTGCAGTAGATGAGAAGTGTGCACACCGCTTGTGTGTCTGTTGTCATCTGCTCCACCTCAGCGCACCTGCAATGTTGGTATATAATCTTATCCCAAGCTATCACCATCCATCTGATAGCTATATTCCTTCCTTGTTCACACAATGGAGTGAAAGACTTTCTCATTTATTGTGGAATTAGTTTCCTTCTCTTTGGTCTATGTGGTCAGCAAGGCCATTGAGCCTACAGAGGAGTGCTACTCACTGTTTGATTCCTGCTCAAAGCCCTGGACTAACTGGTATAAGGAACAGAGATGACTTGGGCCTAAGGACTAACTACTAACTCCAGTGAGCCCTTCATGGTACAGTGTGAAAGATTATCCTGAAACAAGATGGCTTGGTTTAGGAGGTCACCTGTGATGGCATAACTTAATTAGCGTAAAGCTGTAATGACTGAGGTAGGACCAGAGGCTCGCAGAACTCCTCCTCCCTACTCAAGTCAGACCTTCCTTTCTCACAGACGCTTCAGCCATCTGTCCTTTGTCTTGTCGTGTAAGATTCTAGTTTGAAAACAACTATTAGACACAGGCTAGCCATCAATTAACTCATCTAACACACGGGCTATGAAAAGACAGGGGCTCTCCTCTCCAAGGGCTGGGACATTCTGAGCTTATGTCCAAGGCTCATTTGCCAGATGGTGTTTCACTTTCACAGTGTCATGGAAACACTTCATCATCTGCTCATGCAAAGGAATCCAGGAAAAAAATGGTTTGCAAGTAGGTGGCAAGAAAAACCAAACCACTGCATTACCTGTCGGGGGACTTCCGGAGGGAAAACGATGGTCAAGAGATTCAAGTAGAATGTTGTACACATCCAAGAGTGTGTCCTTCACCTACAACATAGGAAATGCGTTTTAGATTTAGGTTCTTCTAAAATTATTATACTTGTATTTATTTATTTTGTGAGTGGTGTGTGTGTGTGTGTGTGTGTGTGTGTGTGTGTGTTCAGAAGACAACTTGGGGTGGGTAGTCAATTCCTTCCTTCTGCCATGTGGTTTTGGGGGGATTGATCTCAGGTCATCAGGTGTGGCTACAGTGCTTTTACTCCTTATCTTGCTGGCTCCTAGTTCTAAGGGTATTTGAGGGCTGGCACCTTAAATCTTTCATAAGAAATGAAGAAGTAAACATATTAACATGTATGCCCTGAGACACTCTCTTTTTTAAGACAGAGGTTCTATTTCCTTGACATCCCATTTTCTAAGTGCAGTCATGAGTCCCAGCACATAGCCACCAGGGACAGAGTTAGCAGTTACAATGGAAACCGTTAAGCCAAGAAAAGTTGTTAGGCCAGTCAAGAAACGGTGACCAAGTCTGTGGGTCACACCTAAGATGACCAAAAAGCTAGCTTTCCCTGGTAAAGACCTTGGAAGGAGAGGAAGTAGTGGTAGTCATTTTAGTGGCAAAATATCTTTATGAAAATTGTTTTTCTTTTACTTCCTGAGAAATTGCTCAGGAACTGTTTTGGTTGACCAGTGGGATAAGTTCAATAACTAATGTCTGTTTTACTTTAAGGCCATAGCCTACTGTATCATTTTCCCTACCGCACGCATTCTGACAGACAATCACAGCAGGCTATGGCCTATGAATATATTTACCCCCCCCCTTTTTTTGTCTAATATGCTTCTGTGTCTTACTGCTGCTTTGGGGGCTGAGCCTCTATTAGCCCTTACCAGGCTTCCTTGGCAAATTATTAACAGCTAAGTTGTAACAACAGAGACACTAATGAGAGAGTTGAGAATCCAGAGTAAGGAAAAGTCCAGCTATTTGTGTTTCTTTCTCTCTGCCAAGGATTACTCTTCTTATTTGCAATGTGCTGAGTGGGTGATCCCTGTGAGATGCTCTTTAGAGATGGGAACTTTGGGAATATGTTAAATTATGAATGCTCTACTGGCATCACTGAGTTGAACCATTGAGAAAATTGGCAACATTATCGAGAGGTGGAATTTTGTTCTTTCTTTGCTATTTGGTTTCTGTCAAGTGAGCAGTTATTCTCTGCCATGTTGTTCCAGAATGTTAATATATATATGTATGTGTGTATATATATATATATATATATATATATGTGTGTGTGTGTGTGTGGTGTGTGTATATGTATATATATATATTATATATATATATATATATATATACATATACATATATACATACACAGTGAAACCAGCCAATCATGAACGAAGGCCCTGAAACCATGAGCCAAAATTACTCTTTTGTGGTTTAAGTTGATCTAGCTCAGGTATTTTTTTCATAGCAATGCAGAGTTGACTAAATACTGACTAAAATCTCAACTGTGTCTCAGTGGCTCTAGGCCCCACTAGATGATCCCTTTCTGAGTCTCAGCTGTCATCTGACAGACAGGTCACAGACACATTCCAGCTGCTATCAACAGTGCTGTTTGGATGCAGACTCTGACCCAGTTGGATACTTGGTTTGATCTCTTTGGAATTGTGTTTTGTAGCATCACATCCCAATGTGCATGCGTTGGTAGCTGCAACTCCCATCAAAACCCATCAATCTATCTCCTCTGTGGCTCTAAGGGAGGTAGCCAACTTCTGTTTTTGCTACAGACCTTCTCTGGCCACCCTTTCAAGTCTTCTAGTAGCTTTAAGAACATTTCACACCACTCCATCTGCCCTCTTGAGTTATCTGGTAAAAGTTACGTTCTCTTAGGTGGAACCTCACCTTGTCATCCACTTTTGTTAGACTAGTAACAGAATTCCATTAAGTCAGTTTCTTTCTTGTCAAAAGACTAGACTCTCTGGCTTGAGTGCAGAGCTAACATTGCTGGTGGGCCATAGAACTACCCTAAAAAGGCAGACTCACCTTGAGCCATGCGGAGGAGATTGGAGGAATAATTATTCCTTCAATGGGATACTATGCTTTTCCTCCCCAGAATTCCCAATATCCAAACAGTTGAGCAGCTATGAGATTCAGACAGGTTCTCTCGATTTTCCGAATCATGATTCAGAAAAATATTTTTTTCTCCTTTTCTTTATTGGATCTTTTCTTTTTGGATGCCGGGGAGAACATAAGTATAATTTTTCTGATAGTTTGTGCTTCCTTACTCTTTCTCTAAGGTCCCCATCCCTACCTTGTAGTTGCCTGCTGCCCTGTTGTGGACCTCCACACAGTGATCACAAAGGGCATGGCTTTCCCTTCCCACCTCTGTTCTCCTCTGTGTAGCTGCTGAGATTTCCTGCCTCAGGGGTTTTCTTTTAAACTCTAATATGGCAGTTCTCAACCTTCCTGATGCTGTGAGCCTTTAATACAGTTCCTCATGTGGTGATCCCCCAAACAATCAAATTACTTTCACGGCTACTTCATAATTGTAATTCTGCTACTGTTATCATGATGTAAATATTTGATATACAGAATGGCAGGTGACTCCTGAGATAGCTGTTCCACCACTAAAGGGGTGGCACCCCATCGGTTGAGAACCTCGGCTCTGACACAATTATCCACGAGCTTCTCTTTGACTCCGTTCTTAATCTCTTTTACTAATGAGACTAAAGGCTACAAGATGGACCCCAGTTTCCATGGCATCACTTAAGCAAGCTAGCAAGCAAGCAAGCAAACAATCTTCACAGTTCTTCTGCCACCATGGCATAGAGCTACAAAGCATGGCCACATCTTTTGAAGATGAAACCATTTCATGTTATGCTTTCACTTTCTTTGCCCCTTTCAGAAGAAACTCAAAGTTCCCACCAAGCACAGGTGTCCTACACTGATCCTTGTCCACAGTCTGGACAGTGGGGAATTTTTTTTTTTTTTTTTTTTTTTTTTTTTAAGACTTGAAGCCTTAAGTGCATCAAGTAAACACTGAGGCAATACCTTTGAAACCGCCGAGCTCCTTTTGTCTTTTGACTATGATGTCTTTCACTATCTTGCTAAATAGTTCATGTACTTGTCAGTCTCACCAAATGCCAGCAGAATTCCTGAACCCGATTTAATATTGGCAAAACCTAAAAAAATTCAAATTGATGAACAGCCTTTCGTATTTCTGCTTTAAACCACTGATGCATATTAAAAGGTACATGTTACTTGTGCTTTTGAAATATTCATTTTCTTTTATGTGGCTATTTCGCCATGTGTCTACCTAGTACCTGCAGAGGCTAGAAGAGGGGGACAGATCTTTTGGAACTGGAGTTAGCCAGCTGTGGGCCACCATGGGGGTTATGGGAACAGAACCACTATCCTCTGTAAGAGCAGCAAGTGCCCTTAACTGCTGGTGCCATTTCTCCAGGTCTTATTTGTATTTTTTAACCAAAGGTCACTCAAGTTCAAGCGGAACTACTGGAGAGCTAGCTAGCATTGACTGAGTTGGAAGCTTTGTTTTAAAATGCCCAGAGGAGGCCTGGGAAGATGGCTCCGTGGATAAAAGCATTCGCTGAATAAGCAGGAGGACCTGAGTTCAAACTCACAGAGCCCATGAAAACACTGGCAAAGTAACCCACATCCGCAATGTCACTGTGTGTTTCTATGGTGAGATAGATGGGAGACAGGGAGTCTCCCATAGCTCAGCTAGCCTGAATTACCCACATAGAAAACAGGAGACCCTGTCTCAAACAATGCGGAAGGCCAAGACTAGGCTGGCCTCTGACCTCACATCAGCATTGTGGTACATATACCTGCATTAACACAATCTCTCTCTCTCTCTCTCTCTCTCTCTCTCTCTCTCTCTCTCTCTCTCTCTCTCTCTCTCAAACACACACACACACACACACACACACACACACACACACACATGGGGGGGGGATAGGGAGGGAGAGAGAGGGAGAATTTCAAATTACAGGGAATCTTAAGCAGACAGAATCACTCACTCACTTGGGCATTGTTTCTCCTCATTACTGTTTAAGGCACGGGGTGGTGTTAGTAGAACAGATAGAGCTCAGGTCTGGTTTTATTTGGGTGTAATGGCTTTAGTCCTTTCTGGGATGAACAACGAAAGGCACTATAAAGGGGAAGATAATAATGTGGATGATTTCATTGTTAAAAATCATACAGAATAGCATTTGAAGAAATGGAATCTATCTACTAGAACGATGGCTCAGCAGGCGCAATCAAGCTCCTGCAAGCTTGAGGACCGGATTTTAATCCCGAGACTCCATCTGAAAGACACTGGGTGCGTTGGTGGCACTTTGAATCTGGGAAGATGGAAGCAGGAAGACCCTTGGGCTTTCTGGGCAGCCAGCCTCAGTAAGGGTGTACCAA
Organism: Acomys russatus; assembly: GCF_903995435.1. Taxonomy (NCBI): domain Eukaryota; kingdom Metazoa; phylum Chordata; class Mammalia; order Rodentia; family Muridae; genus Acomys; species Acomys russatus. The sequence continues at coordinate 31,049,071 of NC_067139.1, read as the reverse complement.
AAGGAAGGAAGGAAGGAAGGGAGGAAGGGAGGAAGGGAGGAAGGGAGAAAGGAAGGAAGGAAGAAAAGAAAGAAGAAAGTGGATAATAGTTGAGAAACAAAACCTAAGGTTGTCCTCTAACCTCTGATCTCTATATGTGTCCCAAAAATAAATGAGAAATTTCCCCTGAAATAAAGGATCCTCCACCAAAGGAAATAACAGACCCAGAAGTCTTAGCTCTCCATGGCCCCATCCCATCAAGAAATAACAGGAAGAAAAAAATCCATGTTTTCAGTTTTCAAGGTATAGTACAGAGAATTTTTTTTTAAAATATGCTTTCAAATCCTCAGAGACTTTATAATTTATCAGGAAAGACACATTCTCCCTAATGAAAGGTTACTGACCTTCATGAATGCGACAGTTCAATTACAGCCCATTCATATGCAGAGCAGTGTTGATAAAGGACTGGGGATGTGACTGGCATAGCAAAGAAAGGGAAAAATGTCTGGAAAATTATTATTCGCTTCTCAAAAGTTTAATTGTGAAACAAGAATAATAAATACGATCGCTCAGGTGGTGGAATCGTTTCTTCTGTGGCCCCGTGGTCTATTAGCTCCGCTTCGTTGGCTGTGTTGACTGTGTGCTTTTCTTTTTTCTTCCTAATATTCCTGCCTTTTTAATCCTCTAAACCGCTAAGGCTAACAAATCAGAAAGCCTTTGGGGGGAGGGGGTTAGTTTCTGAAATGCAGGGTTTCAAAACGAAAAATTTCCCCCTTTCCTTTTGACTGGCGAGGCAAGCTGGAACACGTCTGGGTGTTGTTTTAAGTGTCTGACTACTAGGTGGAAGCTGAAATCAATGTAGGGGCAATGGCGTCCCCTCAGCCAGCCACCCACAGTCACTCATGCTCAGGCTCTGGGGAGGTAGGGAGGCCCCTCCTGGACTGAGAAGAGCTAAGCTATGTCCTGGCTAGACCCTCAGGAGCCAGCCTGCAGGCAGACTTGAGTGACACCTGCAGGTTCTGTCTGCTGAGCCTCTCCAGGTGTGGGGAAGACATCTGATTGCCACTTTGTAAATCAGCAGAGTGCCACTTAGAGCCGGCTCTTTCGACTCTCCTAGCAGAGCCACGTCGACCTCCACCAGCAGCTGCCTTAGCGATCCCATCCATGACAATACATTTTTCATTAAGAAGTAAACTGCGTCAAACTATAAAACTTGGGAGGCAGCCAACACAAATATTTGAAGCAAAAGCATTATTTTCATTTTTAATATTTTACCTTGGAATTTAATACGGGCCAGCTATGTGTGTGGTACGGAGGAGTCACTGAACGGCGGAGAAGAGTGGAAACTCTGAGGAAACACGCAGGTTCCCAACACCCACAGTACTGCCTGGCACAGACTGGCCTTTCAACATTTGTTGATAATTCGCTTGGACTACTGCGTTGCTCTTTTGTTTCTTAAATACGCTGTACAAACCATGAATTTCTCTCTTGAAACATCCACCCTTGAATTTACTCTCTGGTTTCTTTTCCCACCGCTAGTCCTGAGATGCCGATTTGCCTTCAGTTTGCTGCGAGCGGACCGCGGGGTTGAGAAAGCTTGGTTTCTGTGATAGTTCGGAGATTAATGGCCCCAGGAAACAAATGTGTTAAAGGCTTGTGCCCCTCTAAGAGTATTCAGAGCTGTGGGAAGGTGATATGATCACGAGGGGCTCTAACGCAGTTAATACACTGGTGAGTTAAGACAAGCACGGAGTCCTGCTTGGCGGCATTATTCTGAGGTGGAAGTGAGGTTGAGTGATTTAAGTCAGCGTTGAGGGTGGGGGCTCTTGAAGGAAGAATATATTTGTCCTCGCTTGGCCTACCTTCTTCTCCACCCCTCTTCCCCCACTCTCATCTCCCAGCTACTATGAACCAAACACCCCGCTTCTCCACACACTTCTACCAAGGAGACTCTGACTCACCACAGCTCAGAAACAACAGAAAGGGACCACAGGAACCAGGGGAGCCACAGAACGAAGCCCTGGAAGCCATATGCCAAAACAAACCTCTGCTCCTTTATTTTCTCCTTTGATTTGCTTGGGCATTTTGTCACAGCTGAGACAAGTGACTGACATAACAAGTAAAGTGCTGCACTAGCTTTGTTTACTCGACGACCCCTCAGTTCTCGAATGCATCCTTTGTTTTTTGCATAACTCAAAGGCCATATCTCTGTGTTAAAAGATGCCTTGGAAAACATTCTTCCAATTTATATTGCTCTGCATGTCAGATTTAGGCTCATCCAGACTCTCAACTTTGGATTGATTTTTCAGTTCTAGTCCGGTGGTCAAAGACGAGTCCTGTCCTCTACAAATAAAAATCTAGATAAATGTGGCGTGTGCTGTCTTTTCTGGCATTGTTCCTTACGCTTTCCCAACATCTGTTGAGTTTTGCTACCACTCAGCACCGTGGTGTAACCATGAAGAAATTTCCTTTGGGACGAGGAACATATATATATGATCAGGAGCCACATAGTTAGTGATAGAAAAATGTCTCAAAGTTTAATTCTTTTTTACTTAAACAGTTTCTTACAGCATCATTGAATGCATGGACTGCAATTGATAGGAAACTTAACCAAAAATCATACAAAGTCTAAGAAGTATTATTATCTCATGTAACATATGACCCTAAGTTGGGGGCCACACAATCAGGCAGTAGGCAGTATAGTAATTAGAAACATTTGGATGATTATGAACAATTATACTTGTTTTATCCTGTCTTCGATATGTCAATTCAGCACAGAGCAACCAGAGGCTTACTGTGTATGGCTGTAGAAATTGTATTCTTATATTTTAATTTAAAGGGGAAAATACACTTTGGAAAACCATCAACAACACCCATAAAACACATTTCTCTTTGGGCACTTATCAATAACGCAGAGAGCTTTGTCTGAAGCCACTGCCACAGGATCACGCTCACCCTTGTGTCTCATTAGGTAGAGCTGAGTCCGAGGGGACTCTCCAAACAGATCCCTGAAAAGAAAATAAAACCAACCACAATTGATTTAGGGAAATCAAAACCTATTAGAGCTAGCCCTCTCCTCTTTTCAAGGATGGGATTGTATAGAGGGAAGGGAAAAAGGAATGAGGCCATTTGGATAAAATTTGGGTGGTTTGTTTGAGCAAAGATGGGAAATAACTATCGGTAGGTAACCAAGAGAGCTGGTCCTAAGGGATGCCATAAGGAGGCAGATAGAGAGACAGTGAGGGCAGTGTCGGAAATGAGTGTAGAAAGAAATAAAAGCAAGCAATCTTGTGTGGAACAGGTGTTTGATGATTGCTGATGAGAATGAGTGAGACATGATTTGTGACAACATTAATCTGACACATATTTAATGATATGTGTTGTTCCATGGCAGTGCAGGACAGTTTGGTAGTTTCCACACATAACTGCAATTAGTACTATTTCTGACAGATCTTTATAGTTCTTAACCTCTTGTCATTCATCAGTTTATGAGTGAGCAGCAGTACTCACAGTCTCTGTTTCCTCCAGCCTCTCAATCAGCTGAGTCCTGCACAAACGCTCTCAGGTATTCACGGAGAAGCACCAGAGCATTTCCAGAGACATGGACTAGCCTGTGGTTCCTCTGGGCATCCCAGGGAAGCTCCAGAGCATTTCCGGAGATGTGGGCTAGCCTGTGGTTCCTCTGGGCATCCCAGGGAAGCACCAAAGCATTTCCAGAGACGTGGACTAGCCTGTGGTTCCTCTGGGCATCTCTGTTCCCTGGCTATGTCTAGAGAGGAATTTCCTTTCATGTTCTCAGAAGACAACAGAGCGGGAAAGGGACTGGAAGATTAGGAAGGAAGGAATCAGAAAACACAGGGACAGGTGGCCTCTCCTGTGGGAAGGACAGGACTCCTGAGTAAGACGCTTGCATTGTAAATAAGAGAAAGGGCCCTTGCTGACAACTCCTTTTCTGATAAAACTTTGTACTGATTAAAGATTGCTTTTCTTAAATATGAAAGGAGGGCCTTGAGAGATGGCTCAGAGGTTAGGTGACCTTGCTGGTCTTCCAGAGGTCCCAAGTTCAGTTTCCAAGCACACATTTTAAGAGGCTCACAATTGCCTGTAACTCCACACCCAGGCGTATCTGAAGCCCTCTTCTCACTTCTGTGGGCACCTGCAGACCTGGTACCCATGCACACACACGCGCGCGCGCGCACACACACACACACACACACACACACACACACACACACACACACACACACATGAATGAATGCTCGAGCACAAAAACTAAATAAATCATTAACAATAATTAAATGTAAAGTGAGTGGCCTGTGATACTGAAGGCCCATTGCACCTCTACCTTCCACTCTTAGATTTGCTTTAGGCAGAAGCAGTTTAATTCAATTATAAGGAGACATATAGAAATTGTATTTGAGGCAATTTTATACATTACAGGGAACATTGATTTTAATTAGCTAAATAGCCTTTTAGAGACTTAAGATGCTTCCTGAGTCTTGTGGTGCCTGCAATGCTCTCTACCAGAGCAACCATCTCCTCAGCTCAGACACTATGCATTGGTTTCTGGAAGGGAGACCCTTTTAAGTTACAGCACTTTCTTTTAGCAATCCCAGGAATTTGAAGAATCTGAAGAATTTTCAGCCTACATAAATAAAGTTGAGATCAATTATGGTCATACCATAATTTATTATTGTTGTTATTATTCTCTGTTTGTGAAATAAGAAGTTCCCTTAATATAATGCTATAGAAATGGCTAGAAAAATAAGGGCAGTCTGAAAGAACACTTGGTTTTTGGTTTTGGTTTTTGTTTTTCTTCTTTTTCTTTTTCTCCTGAGAATGTACCTTCCTGACATCTGCTAGCTTTACAAGATGGGGTAATTCTTATTGACCAGCTCTGGGTTTCTTTTATAAAAAGATTAGTATTTAGATTTACTTGTGTGTCTTTGTGCACTTGAGTGCAGGTGTCCCAGGAGGCCAGGAAAGGGGGTGTCAGATTCCTTGGAGCTGAGATTACAGGAGGTTGAGTCAATCTCAAAGATGGGAGGAGAAAGATCCCCCAGCCCAAATCATCATGGCTGAAATAATTACAGCAACAGATTGAAGCAAGCTTTTTAAAAATGTGTGTACACAGGCTGCCTCCCCCTTAAGGTCAGCACAGAACATGTGGAAGACAGGGCTTTTATAGCTCAGGGGAAGAGGATCTCCAAATGGGACATTTGGTGGAAAAGTGGGCAGGGTTACAGGAGCAGAAGATAAGGGTAACACATTAGTCTCTCCTAAAACAAGGATGTGATTGCAAGGTGGGCAAAAAATATGTAGTCATGGGTGGTCATAGAACATTTTGAAGCAAAGGTAGGGCTGCAAGATGGCTAGAAACAGCTTTTGAAACAATATGCTTGCCATTTGTAGTTAAGGTTACAGGTGAGGCAGTGCCCAGTCCTTGTGACCCAGAGGCGTAATCATAAACAGGAGGGAACCTAGTCTGTCTTTTTTGTAAGATGGCCTTTAAGCTTAAGATGGAGTCAGGCTTGCTCTTCAGTTGTTAGCCGTTGGTAGGGTTCTGGAAACCTAATGTGGGTCCTCTGGAAGAGCAGCATGGCCTCTTGACCCCGAGCAACCTCTCCAGCCTCCAGCTTTGGGTGTCCCGACGCATATTTTAATCAGCCAGCTCAGGTTGAGCTGCAAGTGCTAGAGTGGTCCATCGCAGATAGCTCCTGTCCCAAGCCTTTATCTGTACACACCCATCCTGTCCTTCTACCCACTCAGTCATCCTCTCCCTATCCTTCATTTTCCAAATCTCCATTCTCACGACAGTTCTTACATTGCTGGTGATCTGTGTGCTTAGCAAAAGGGAACCATGCTTGAACCAGCAGGTAGCATGCCGCCAGTCTAGCCAGGAGATGTCACCGCTGGAGCATACTGTTCTATAAGGTGGGTCTCTACCCTCATGGCCATGCCTTCTTCGCCGTGGCTATTGTCACCACAAGGCTCTCTGTTGGATGTGGAAGAACAGGCCTTGTCACCCTGGAAAACAATCCAAAACCTGATGGCAGGATGCACCCCAATTCTGTCAGGTCTTGCCACTTCTGTTTTTTATACCGCTATTGAGGGGTTTGGACTGAGGAAAAGTCTGAGTGTCACGATAACAAGCTTCCTCTTTGATGTCACCCTCACCCCCAAGTCTGGCAGGAAAACTCTGAGCTGAGAATTTCAGCATTGCTCAAGGAATGGCTCAGAAACCTTCATCAGAGTCCTGTGAACATTCAGATAGGGGAACATAGCTTATACACTGTGCAGACCCGGGCCAGTTACGCCTAAACACAACCTTCAACACCAAAGCATGGTGCCCTTATCATTTGCTATGACAAAGAAGCAGAGCATTCCAAAAGGACAGCTAAGCTTCCTGATGGAGGGTGTTTCTGTGCACTGTGTATTCAAATGCTGACTTCTGTGCCCAGAGATCTGGTGGCAGTCCAGCTTCATTATTACTCCTGTCTGGGTATATTGTAGCATCATTCTCCATCACCTTCTGATTGGCGAAATAAGGAACGGGACAGCCAATAGCTGGGCAGGAGAGGCTAAGGCGGGACTTCTGACCCCAGGGAGAGGGAGGAGGAGTTGACATTGTGACAAGGATGAAGAAGGAGGTGCCAGGATGAGACTCAGATGGCAGGTAATAGGCCACCTAGCAGGGAATAGGCCAGGCCAGTATTGTAGGGTTAGAATAGCTGAATATCTGCCCAGCTATAGTGACTGAAGCTTTTAAATAAATATTGAGGTCTCCGTGTCATTAGTCAGACTAAAGTCCGGCATAGAAAGCCCTCACTGCTACATTCTGTGTATACTATTGAGCTCATATAAGCAAGGTTTCTTCTTGAATATTCCTTAAGTTCTCAGTTTTCTTGTTGTCTGCCATACTGCCATCATTTCAGCTAGGATACACACACACACACACACACACACACACACACACACACACACACACATATATATATTGCTCTTTGAGGCAGAATCTCACTGTTTAGCCCAGGCTGTCCAGGTGTGTGCCAAAGTACCCAGCTTTGTAAGGCAATGAATTACTGTGCACATGCATTTCTCTGGGAATGCTGAACCTAAGAAGAATTTTCTCTTTTCCACATACATATCCACTCTTGAGAACATGTGTTATTGCCAAAGATAGGAGCCCCACTTTCATGAGAGGAGAAATGATGAAATAGTCATAACATCTTGGTCAAAAAGTTGCATATGAGGAGGAAAAGGGAGTATGTTAGCAAATATTTGTTCATTTTCACACATTTGTTGATTGTTGTTTGAAATGTTTTGCTCATCTTTGTTTGATTTTACTAAAATATTCAGTCTAATTGGAAGCCACCATGATTCCTGTTTCCAACCCTGGTTGTGTGCTTTGCAAAATTAATTAGAAACTGGCTACTGTGACTTGGTGAAAGTAGGTTATATTTGCTGAACTTGAGATGGGAAATCTTTTGTTTCGCTTAAGCAAGATTCAGGTAGTTTAATAAACACCACTTAACTGGGGCAGGCTTGATCAGGGACGCTGCTGAATTGGGAAACCAATTAAGTCTAATGATAATTAGCATGCACTGCTGCTTAATTGGGGTAGGTGGGCCATTGAGTTGGTATCACTGTAGGTAATTAAATGAGGCTCTTGGAGGTGAAGAGATAGAGTCTTCTTGATGCTTTCAAGATTGAAGGCAATTTATTTCCTCTCTTGATCATGCTGTTGCTGTTGAGAAAAACTCGGTTTCTAAATAACGCCAGAAGTGCTCCTCATTTCGAAAGGGCCTTGACGTCAGCATTGTGCATGAATCATACACGTGGAACACGCTTACATTTTTCTACCTGTGGAGTATGTATTTAAAGGAGTGGGAACAGTGAGATAATGAATTTCAGGGACTTATTCAAAGCTGCCACCATTTAATGGTTAAAAACAGATAACACGGCCTGCTTGTTTTCTCCAGTGTGACCCAATGCCACAATGCTCACCATGTGTGTCTTAGTCCCTTTTCATATTGCTATCACCCAAGACCAGGCGCGAAGCAATTGAAGAGATAAAGGGGTTATTTTGGCTTACAGTTTGAGGGCATAGTGTCCATCACTATGTAGGGGATACATGGCTGCACGAACATGAGGCTGCTGGTCACATTATTATCCACAGTTGTGAGCAGGGGACAAACAGGAAATGGGGCAGGGTTCTAGCCCTTCAAGAAGTGGCTCACTTCTTCCAGCAAGGCTCTACTTGCTAAAGATTCCACAACTTTTCAGAACAGCGCCACCACCTGGTGACTAAGTGTTAAGACACATACACCTACAGGGACCATTCCTATTCAGCCAGCAGTGCTGGGAAGAGCCTGTGTGGGAGCCTAGGGGCTTGGCTCTAGCTTTGATGCTACAGGGAAAAGACACTGGCCTTTCGTGGATTCACGTGCCTCTTTTATTACACAAAGGTGTGGGACTACATAATCACAGAGATCCCTTTCAGCTGTGAAAACACAAGTGTCTCCAGTCGTTTTATTTAAAAGTTTGATACTGAGAAAATAGTCTTCATTTTAAATCTGTATGAAGCTTTCCTTTATTAATCAGGTCACTGGCAAAAGGTAATAATATCAAGCTCCATATTAAAGCAAAACAGACCTTATTTCCAAGACATAGCTGGGTGGCTTTTGGAAGAGATATGACGGGGGTTGGGGAAGGGATGATGAAGAAAATCCTGGAATGATGTGTGTGTGTGTGTGTGTGTGTGTGTGTGTGTGTGTGTGTGTGCACGCGCTCTGAAAATGTGTCTGTGGTATGTAGGTATGTGTGTGTGCAGGTATCTATAGAGTATAGGTGTATACGTGGTATGAAAGTGTGTCTGCGTGGTATGTGAGCATGTGTTTCCTCTTGTCTGCCTCACCTACATTGCCTTGAGACAGGTTGTGAAGCACTCTGTTTCAGCAAGGCTTGCTGCCCAGAGGCTTGGGGGATTCCCCCATATCAGTTTTTAATCGGGTACTTAACAGCCATGCCCTAAGTTTTCCTGGGTCCTGGGTACTCAAAGCTAGGGTCTCATACCTGTAAATCAAGCACTTTTACACACCGAGCCATCTCTTGAGAGCCCCTGGAATTATTTATGCATGTGGCATGGCATAAAACCATGGGTTGGCAAAAAAAAAAAAAAAAAAAAAAAAGATACTCCTGTGTCCTAATGTCCTGCTCAATATGTCAAAACACAGTGAAAGGATTCTAGAGGAGTGTCGACTGTGAAGGACTCCATGAAGGACAGCATGTGGTAATGAGCCAAAGGTGGAATTCTGGTTCTGAGGGTCAACTGACTTGAATAACCCTGGACCCCACATTTGGAAAGAGTACAGCAGAGAAATCAGGTTGGCATGTGCATAGCAGCAGCAGCAGAGACAATGCTTGGACAGTAGTTGTTAGTGAGAGTTTGTCTAATTTACTTTGACTTGGATACAAATATAAGGCACTAGATCAGAAGCTAGCTTCATCTATCTTCCTTCAAGAACTATAATGACACCAAGCATTTGAACCAAGTCACTCAATAGTAAAATAAATATGGTGAGCACTGACACACAGCATATAGATTACAGCTTTGTTTGTTTTATTTTTGGGGGGGGGTTGGGGTTTTTGTTTTTGTTTGGTTGGTTGGTTGGTTGGTTGGTTGGTTTTTGGTTTTTCATGACAGGGTTTCTCTATGTAACAGCCCTGGCTGTCCTAGGCTCTCTTTGTAGACTAGGTTGGCCTTGAACTCACAGAGATCCACCTGTCTCTGCCTCCCAAGTGCTGGGATTAAAGGCATATACCACCATGCCTGTTCTAGATTACAGCTTCTTAAGGCTTCATTCTATTTATTTATTTATTTATTTATTTATTTATTTTTATTTATCTATGCTATTCCCTGTTTAAAACCCTTACATTGTTGCCAAATTTTTCACTCCCACATTTAGTTATTAGCTGTATGTAGGGGTCTCAGCCCCCAGTTTAAGAAGCTCTGATCTAGACTTTCCCAGCCCTTCTTTTCCTTTTAATTAGTCTCTCAAGGCTCATGCTTTGCACCCTCCCTGAAAACAACTTCATATCAGTTCTACATGGCTGATGACTATATTTGGGATGCTAGCTGGATCTGAGATGTCATCTATCAGCTGTCGAACTTATGTACTGCTTGAACTTCCTCATTGGCCTGTAAACTGTGAACACTGCCTAATATATATATATATATCAGTTGCAGTACAGATAAACACGAGAGAATGTGTGTAAGCACACATATAATTAATTATAGGCATGTAGACAGAGCGAGTCATTCTCATATTTTTAAAATAAAAGAATATAAACTCAAAAGTCGGCTTTTAGAAACATATTTTGAGCAAGTGAAGGGCTAATTTTAGTTATCTTGTCCCTCTTTGTGCTATTACCACATTCAGGCTTGTAAAAAGTCAGTGAAACATTTCCAGCCACAGGTTGGAGGAATGCATGTGACTTAGTTAAATACAGGAGCAAGTCAAGCAGTGGTTCTCAACCTGTGGGTCGCGACCCCTCTGGGGTCACATATCAGATATCCTGCATATCAAGTACTTACATTACAATTCATAACAGTAGCAAAACTACAGTTATGAGATAGAAATAAAATAGTCTTATGGTTGAGGTCGCCACAACACGAGGAGCCGCATTAAAGGGCCATATATAGCGTTAGGAAGGTTGTGAACCACTGAAGTAAACAGACGTAGACTTCTCCGCAGTCTGCTTCTGGTTCAGAAGCCATTGCACCTGAGACCCATGCTTAGGCAAGTCCCAGCTAGATGAGTGTGGCTCTACACAGAGGCAGCTTTGTGTTTCCTGAGACAATTTGCCTACCTCTTATGTTATCAAGTCTGGAGTCTACTTCTGGAGTTCAAGGAACTTTGTCACATTGCTTTGTGTCTCATATGGTTCTTGAATAAAGATGTCTCTGGTGAGTAGGCCTTGGAAACATTTCTTTCATTAAGGGAGGAGGGGGGGGGAAGCTATCCATCTGGAATTAAGTGCCTCTGTGTCAGTAAGTCAGCATCATTTCCTTGAAGTTTTGCTCTTCTCTGCCACTTGGGAAATGCAGTCAGGCACATGGGGAGGAGGAGTTGGGGCAAGTGTAGAAAACTGTGCAGCCAAGGCTCCTTTACCACGGGGTAAAGCAGTTCTCTGCGGCCCAGCTCTGATGAACTTTATGCTTCACAGACTGCACTGCTTGATTACAAATACACCCATGCTTACAGGCAGCCCCACAATAAGGCACAAATACACAGAGATCTGTGTGAAACAGCCTTTTAGGAATATGATTTTCTTTGAGCCATTCTTAGGCACTGACATGACAACTTCTCTATACCTCATTGGCATGCTTTCCGAGTCAGCTCGCGTGGAAACCAAACCCCGCCTGAGCAAATACTGCAAAGTGTAACAGAAGGGAAGAATCACTTTCACTTTGCAACCACAAATACTCCAATAACCCATGGACATATTCTAGGGAAACCTATTTTTCTTTCTCATATGAAGTTGGTTTGTATAAAATTGCCAGAGAAGTTTGGTTGTTGTGGCTAATAAGAGTTGTGCATTTATAGTCACAGCCTCCAGGACAGGCAGAGTGTAACCACCCAGAGGGACATCATCAAGAGAAAGTGCTCATTGGTACCCTCACCCAACAGCATCACTGACGTCATCTCACATGGGAATGGCAGATGGAAAGGCATGATGTAGAAATTGACAGGAAGCATATTCAAAAGGTTGGCACTTATCATAAAATAGTCAATATAATAGGCACACGTGTGGAACATTTATTATTTCAGGCATTATACTCAGTATTACAAGTGGTTTCCATGTTGGAATCCTCATCTCTATTGGGTTTGGAGAGTTACCATCCCACCATTGCACTGTGGAAGCTGAAGCATGGCCATTCAGGATCCTGCTCAGTGTTTTGAACACACTGAGCTAGAACCAGGCTGTACACTGAGTCAGCATGACTCTGCTACTCAGGCTATTTCTCCTGATATGTAATCTAGCTATAAACAAAGGTGCAGTTAGTGTGCAGTGCAGGCCAGGCCCCTACTTTCGAGACTTCTACCCTGAAATATGCCCCGAGGAATAAAAGGAAACTGCAGTATAGTCTCTGTCTGTGAATAAAGTGCTGTCTGCTTTTTTTGCAGAGAAGATCCCAGAGGGAAAGAACCTCCACTGTTGGAGCCTAAGGCAGACCCATAAGTGCTACAGTTGGGATAATTGAGACCCAGAGGCCCATTTGCTAAACAACTGGCCTGTGGCACTGTGGGGAGCCAATGGGACATTAAGAGGTGGGGCCCAGTGGAAAGAGAGTGAGTCTTTGGTAGGAGTGCCCTGCAGGAGATATGTAGACTCTGGCCCCTTCCTGTTTTTGCTTCCTGGCTGCCATAAGGTGAGCATCCTCCTCTCCTCGTGCTAGTGCCACAGCGCCTTTCCTCACCACAGCCCCAAAGAAAGGAGGGAAAAGCATCATGGGCCAACAGGCTTTGAAACCATGAGCAAAACCACATCCCTTCTCTTCATGACAGCAATGGAAAACCAACTGGTACAAGAGTTACCGGGCACCATCTACTCCACCTCAGACTACTCAACAGATGGAAGATGGAAGTACTCAGCAGAAGCATTCCTTACAGGTTCACTCCCTCAGTGTTTTATATCTATTATGGTCTGTGTATAAAATGTTCCCCAAATGCTGCTACTGAGATTGAATACTTGGTCTCCAGCTGCTGGCACTGTTTTGGAAGGTTGTGGAACTCTCAGGAGGTGGGGCTTAGCTGAAGGAAGGATGGCTGGGACCCTGGGATCATTGTTATGGTTTGTCCTTACTTCCAGCCTGTTCTCTCTGACCTTATTTTCCTGGGATGTGAGAGAAGTGAGGGGTCCCACTGAAGTCCCACAGGCATGGATTCGCATGCTGCCATACCTTGCCCACTGTGATGGACTGCAGTCTGTTTATGCCTTAGGTTTCTTCTTGTCAATGATTTGGTCTAGAAACTAGAAAACCAAAAAATACAAAATCTATTATGCTCTCAGTCAGCAGTAAACACCACTATCACTAAATTAAAGAATTTGGATCAAATATTGACAAGGTCTGAGAATTCCAAGGAAATTGCCATTTCTTACTATTTTTCTTTATTTCCCCCTTTCACTCTTATACTTATTCCTCCTTCTTATGGATATTATTAAGTGAGAAGTCATTCTTTGAAGGTTATTTTTTAAATATAACTTTTGAATTATCCTCCATAAAAGGAAAGTCATTTAAATTTGTTAGAAATAAGGGATTTCAGAGATAAGTTGGAAAAAGGCATTTGTGGTCAAGGAAAATGACTTTTCATGAGGATGATGGTAAGTTAGTGAACTAGTAAGTTAGAAAATGGGATGGAAAATAGTAAGAGGAAGTTTGTAACTCCAAACAAGGATAATGCCTGGAAAGAATTGGGGAGAGGCTGGCAAAGCCAATAAGAAGGGGAAATGTCCCTTATTTAGAGCCAAGATTCAGTTGGCACATGGGTGCATGTGGGCAAGTGTTGGCCTTTGCAAATGTTGCTTAAGCATTAGCCAAGCCTCTAAAAGATTCTCTCCACTTCTTCATGTTTGTGGAAACTATATTTTTTACCAATTTCAATTTGCTGTAGCCTGAGGAAAATACCCTGAGTAGAGCCATGTATCTGAGCAAGGCTAGGCCATGTGGGAGGAAGTGACGTAGTTGGAGGCAGATGAAGTAGGATTTAATTCTATCTCTGATAATGCCTCTGAGCCTTAGTTTCCCTGTTCACATTATCTTCTCTGTAGGTTGTACAGTTTGCTATAATGTGCAAAGTACCAGCTGGCTCCCAGCTCAGTGTCGTGAGGGGACTATTAGAATGGAAACACCTCACAACTCACCTTTCAGGTGAAAGTTTATCAAGCTATCAGGATGGTTCTCAGGCAATTTTAGAAAACGATTGGTCTTACACAATTTCTTATATTTATGGTTGTGAGCCTAGCCTTTAACGGCTGAGCCATCTCTCCAGCCCCTTACACAATTTCTAACATACAAATGGGATTAATAGGAGCAGCTCATAGTAGAGGCAGTTGTAATGGCAGTATGTGAGGGACTTCGTGTGCTAGGAGCTGGGATACAGGAAGAAAATTCTGTACTTGCACCTAGAAGGACTCGCCTGTCAACTGTGATGAGAATAATCTGAAACTGTGATTTTTCAACTGCAAACACTTGGGTAGTGTTTGTTATTGTTTTGCATTGTTGATACTGAGATTGAACACTGTCTGTCTGTCTGTCTGTCTATCTATCTATCTATCTATCTATCTATCTATCTATCTATCACCTATCTATATATCCACCTATTATCTACCTATATTTTCATCTACCTATTATTTATTTGTCATCTATCTATCAACTACCTACCTACTAAATGCATCAATACTTTGCATTTTCCTTTCCTTGGTTTCCAGGACTCTACCCTCAGTGAGTTCTACTTACCAAGCTGTTTCTTCTCAGAATCTTTCACTGTATTCTTCTGCCTCTCAGACTGGAATTTTCTAGGGTACAGTCTTCATATCCCTTTAATTTTTTTTATATTCATGAGACTCATGCTTAAATGCTACCTTTACATTTAAGGCTCTCAACTTGTTTGCCTTGCCTGCCTGTGAGTTTTGCTAACACGTTACAAGCTATTTCCACCTAGCCATACAGTAGGCACACCAGGCAGGAACTCCATACAGAATTTCCACAACCTCTCCTGAGTGTCCAGCATCATCAGCTGACACTCTCCCTCACCCAGTCCACAGGTCACCCTTGCCTTTACTTTCACATGTCTGTCCATCTGTCCTAACATCATCAGCATATCTTAACTGTCAAAGAAGCTTTGACTATGTCTGTTGCTACCATGCCACAACAAGTCCCCATCTGGACTCTGCCAACAGGCTGTCTTCTCTGCCCTTCCTTTCTGACCTAATGATCCAGGTGCCATTTTAATGATGTAAATCAAATCATATCACTTCTCTACTCAAAATTTCCATAGTTTTGGGGAAGAAGTCTGTGCTCATATACATGGCAAGGTCTTGACTGTCTCCAAAAACTTACCTTTGACTGTCCCCCATGCTTGTTACCACAACCTCCCAGCTCTGCTATCTTGAACAAAAACATTGTGTCCTTTCTTTGCGCTTTCCAATTGACTGTTCTTTTTGCTTAGGATAATCTTCAGACCATCAGCCTTACTGTCTCTTCTGTTCTCTCCTCTCTCTCTCTGTCTCTCTCTGTCTCTCTCTGTCTCTCTCTCTCTCTCCATCTCTTTCCCCATCTCTCTCTGTCTCTCTTTCCTCTCTCTCCCATCTCAATCTCTCTCCCTCTATCTCTCTCTCCCATCTCTCTCTCTCTGCCCCCCCTCTCTCCCCCCCCCTCTCACTCTCTCTCCTTTTTAAAAAAGATAACGATGTGGAAGTCATGTAGTCTGCTGGCTGGTTGGCCCATGAGCCCCGGGGATCTTCCAGGCTCCCCTCCCAGGTGCTGGACCTACAAGCACACTCCTCAGCATTCAGATGTCCTAGGTGTGTTCTGGGGACTGAAGTCAGATCCTCAGGTCCTGATGGTTCCATGGCAAGGCCTTCCTGAACCAACCAGGAGACTACTGACTGGCCACGTCCCCAGCCACAGTATCCAATGCTTACATGTGACTCAATAGTGAAGCAGGTCTGATGAAGCATGCCATTTCTTTCTTTATGCTTAAGCTTTATTAAATGAAATAGAGGGGGAAAAAACTCACTGGTTAGACCATGTGAAGTGTGTTCCTTTCTTGTCAAAGAAACATAATTTGATCAGTGTTCAAAAAAAGATTTTTTTTTCTTCCTTTAGAAATTGTGTGGGTTGAAGAATTCTCTGGGCTGTCAAAATCTTCATGACTAATAAATGTTACCTGTATCAAGTCTTCTAATTATCTTCAAGATTTTTTTTATTTTAGAGCCAATGATTTCATTATTTACCATCTGCCAAAGAGTGTTTTTGGCAGGACTCAGTGGAGAAATAGGCTCTGTGCATGGAAACTCGACTAATTAAACAGTAAACCTATGTCTGAAAGTGATACAGGGAGTTGCACTTAATCCAACCCAAGGCTGCATTTGGTGCTATTTGGCTCCTGGTGAATCTGAGGGACCCTTCCACGCCTTGTCCACTGAAGATGCCAACCATGCCCAGAGACATTAAAGAAAAAGTGACACAAATTGTTTGTAGTGGTTACGATTCAGTTCTTTAGCAGAGCAGTATAGACAGATTTCAAAATTATGAAGAACGCGTGCACACAGACTAGTGCATTTTGAAAATACATTTGCCCTAAGACTCCTGCTTTAATAATTAGGATGCTTTTGTGATTCCTAGGAATTTGTTCTATGTATCATCCATGGTGGGTGGGAGCATGTGAGTTTTCTACTTCTGAAGTGGCTTTAGAATCCTTATATCACGGGCAAGCTTCTTGTAAACAGACATGCTGCACACACTGCACTTCTGTCTGAGGAGGGTGTTTGAGCAGTGAGGCAGCCAGGCTCTTGTATGTGCTGGCAATTTTAATAGAGAATTGATACAACAGCCTGTCCTCGCACTGAACTACAACGCTTGCTACTCGGTCTTTGGCTGTGGTTGTGTGTGTGTATGTGTGTGTGTGTGTGTGTGTGTGTGTGTGTGTGTGTGTGTGTTCACAGATACTCCTGGGGTATCCTACCTTCAGAATGTGTGCTTGACCTCCAACCTCGCTGCCGAGCAGCTAGCCATGCAGGAAGCCCTTCACTTGTCCTTCATGCCTCAGACTGTGTCTCCCCAGAGTAAAGTGGGCAGTGCCCATTCAAAGAGACTTGTATGAAGTCTCAAGGGGTTCACATGTGGGAAGCCCAAAGAACAAGGTCTAGCACAGAACAATCCTCCATAAATACTTTTTGTATATGACTTGTATCAACTAACAAAGAACTCCTAGAAAGTATATGGATAATTCAGAGTTACATATTGCATTTCTTAGATCTGTATAGCATGGAAACAATTATAAACATGAAACATAAGAGAAGAAAAAATTAAATCATCATATAGCCTACAGTAGGACATGGAGTAAATGATGTAAAATTTTTTGTAATATGTAAATTCTACTTTTGATAATATTCAATAATAGGAGGTATAATTTTATCTCGATATAATTGCAATTAAATAAGACTATAAGAAATTGGTAGATTTGGGCCCAGGGGTCCCGCTCAAACTAAGGCACCAGCCAAGGACAATACAGGAGGTAAACTTTAAACCCCTTCCCAGATCTAGCCAATGGTAAGAATATTCTCCACAGTTGAGTGGAGAGTGTGATACGACTTTCTCACGTACTCTGGTGCCTCACATTTGACCATGTCCCCTGGAGGGGGAGACCTGGTGGCACTCAGAGGAAGGACAGCAAGTAGCCAAGAAGAGACTTGATACCCTATGAGAATATATAGGGGGACGTAATCCCCCTCAGGAACAGTCATAGGGGAGGGGAATAATGGGAAAAGGGGGGGGGGGAGGAATGGGAGGATACAAGGGATGGGATAAACATTGAGATGTAACAAGAATAAATTAATAAAAAAAAAAAAGAAATTGGTATAGACATATGAAATACTGGTATTGGATAATAGAGGTACTCAGAGTTAAGGGTGATATTTTTCATATCTTTGTGCTTTTTCCTGAAATAGATCTGACAATACAGAATAGGAAATAAGATGAATTAGTTTTGAAATAAGTATTTACTCAGGACAAAGTTAATGTGGAAATGGAAAATGTGCAAACATGAGAGAACATTTAGAGATCATGTGCTTTCACAAACCTTCACTGACAGGGAAATTGCTGTAGCTAGGACAGGTGTGGTCCGGCTGGAGCAGGAATGCAGGTGTTCAACTTCCGTGGTAGCTCACCATGTCACAATGAATACAGTGGGTGAGAGTTTGCTCCAGGCTTTTTCTGCCTATACTATTAAGGGAAATAGTAAACCATCCTTTAGAAACTGCATCAGATGCCAATGCAACACACATGTATTTTGGTTAAGTTCCCTTCCCTTCCCTTTTCTGAGTCGGGGTCTTGCTATGTACTCACCCTGAGCTTCCCTGGAACTTGCTAGATTGGCAGGCTGGCCTTGAAGTCATATTGATCCTCCTGCCTCAGCCTCCTAATTACAGGTACATGCCACTATGCCTAGCTTAAAATGTAATTCTTTCTCAAGGCTGGAAAAAAAAAAAAAACCAAAAAAAAAAAAAAAAAAAAAAACCAACCAAAACACTATTGTCTTCTCAAGCTTGTGCTGCTGATAGGACACACAGTGGCAGTTGTGGAGGGAGCTTGATACAGCACTTGCTCCAAATGCCTGAGGCCCTGGATTTGGTTTCTAACACTGAGGTTTAGGATATGGTGTCTAATAACAGTCTTATGCCTTTGGGAGTCATCAAGCTTTACGGTCTAGAAACTTTGACAGTTGTTCTTTTCCTCTTATGTTCTCAGATTAAAGAGCGTTGTTCCCAGAGATCTGCTCTGCTCTATTTTGTACCTGTGCAGTGTCGATCAAGAACATGACACCATTTCCTATACAAACTCTCACTAGAGTCTCAAGTTATTATTTCTTTGTAAACATATACTATATGTTATATGTTAACTATGTATGCCAACATCTAGGATCCTACAATTTAATTTTAGAGATATATAGAGGTAGATTTTTTGTTTTGTTTTGTTTTGTTTTGTTTTGTTTTGTTTTTTAGCTAAATGAAAACCATTCTAAAAAATATTGAAAATGAACAACATGATGAATATTTTAAACATGCCTTGGTTTTGAATAAACAACTGGACAGAATATACAGAAATCCAATACAATATAGTAATACTATGAAATTGTATATACTATATTAACATTAACTATTGTGTTCTGCTAAGGAAATGCTTTTTAATGCATGTTGTCTTGGCATAGTTTAAGTTTACCTCTACAAGGTTCAGAGAACATCTCAAAACATTTGAAAAGTAAAATGTTTACAAATAGAATTTTGAATAGAATTATTGCAAGAAAATTTGAAACAACAATAAAATGCTAAACAAGCCATAGCAATAAAAGGAAAAAATTCTAAGACATTAGAAATGAATGCTTATCTGCTAAATACTGCAGGGATCAAATTATAAATTGAAATGCTGGTGATTTATTAAGGTCAGCCAGGATGTAGGAAAATGTGTATGGATACACACTGCTGTAGTGTGAACTGATGCAGCCTTTTGTGCAGTGTGATTTGTGAATACTTATCAAATTTAAACATGTACATACCCCTTGACCCAGGAAACCCACTTATTGGAATCTCTCATAGGGAAATATTTGCACATGCAGGCAAGGATGTGAGCATAAGAAAGGACATTTCCAACCTTCAAAAAGCCTAATGCATATTTATGTAAATAAAAATATTTGAAATAATAGACTATTAGTCATAGGTAAGTCTGTAGACATTTTAAAGGTAAGGCTGAGAAAAGAATTTGCTTCTTCTTTAGTTACATGTTTGTATTACTTGAAATTTTTATAGTGAACAAAGCCAACAAAATAATACATTCAAATTTAAAGCATCTAAGAAACAAAATTTCACTACAAGTGGCCAATGATCTATTAACACAACAATTTAAGTTCCTGAGTGTTATTGTTATATTATAAAGGATGAAAATAAGCAAATAAAATACCCAGTGGTAGAAATTATGTACACATTGTAGTTCTACAAAGAATAAAGGAAATATTTAAAGTTAAAAATAAGAGTTAACATATTAACAAATTTATATAAGAGCTGGCTCTCTGTAAAACTTAATAAGATAGAAAACCCCTTGGACAATCTAGAGACAACATAAATAACCAAAAATAGTAATGATATAATATGAAAAAATACATGGTAGTATTTCATATACTTTTAAGAAACTCTGTGTGTTTTATGAAATACATAAGATTCCACTATTGGGTCCTATTGTCTTTTTATTTCAGTTGCTGTGGTATTCAAGTGTAGTCTTTAGTTGGCTTCTTGTATTTTCCACTTCTTCACTAACAATCTCTATTTTATGGGCCTTTGCCATTACAGCCTCCTTTCACTGTAAAAGCATGGTTTCTCTTTGTTCTTTGAACATAATTGTCTTAATTATTTGGAAGGCTTTGTATACTACGTATGACACCATGATTGGCTTTCTCAAGGTTCCTACTGCCTGCCACAACTATTTTCCCAAAGACGCATCAGAGTTCCTTATGTCTTTCCATATTGTGTAAGTTTTGTTGAAGTCTGGAAATATAAATAATTATTACAACTCTAAATATTGCCTTCATTTCCCCCCCAAATGAGGGTTTGTGGCTTTTTGCTATGTTTGTTTATTTATTGATTTGGACAGACACTTGCACTGGCATTTGTTACTAACAGTCTGCATCCTCCGGGATCTCCCAGCTTATGATATGTACCCTGCCATCCACACCATGCCTAAGTGCCAAAGCTGACAGGGTTCAGCTACTGGCTTTATTTTGGCTGTGCACTTCTCTATTTTCCCTGAGAGTTTCTATCTGCCCAGATGTGAACCACACTAAGCTTTTAGCTTCTCTTAATTGAGCCACTGCTTTTACTAATGCCCAAGAACATAAATTGTTCTGAAGTCTGATCCGATTGAAGCCAAGCTCTCTGTAGTGTTATTTTAATTTTAATAACAATTAAAAATAATAATTGATCTTATGTATTGAAACTTTTCCCTCTCAAGAGAAGAAGCTCATAAAATCCACATGAATGTTATGAGACTCATGAGGCCGCTCCCCAGCAAACACCTGCAAGGAGAAGGGCTCTGTCTCTATTGCAGCTGCAGCAAATTGCAAAGAACTCCAGTCAGGAAGGTTTTGTCTGTCAATGTACATCTCAGGCAGGATTTTTAGTGAGGCAGCTGCCCACAGTCACCCTTTCTCCTGTAGTAACCCCAATAAACTCAACAACTTAGCATACTAAAACAAATGTTCATAGCCTGTAGGCATAAGGTTATTATTGTGTAGTTTAAAATTCTGATTTCTGTCTCAATGTGTAAACTGCTCCCCAGTTGTTTCCTGGTATGCCAATAAAGCAGCTTACAGCCAATCACTGAACAAGGGAGAGAATAGGGCTGGACTTCCTGCCAGTCAGGGGAGGAGTTAGAGGAGGATTCAGCCACAGGCAGAGGTGCAGGAGATGTGGAGAAGATGCGCCTGGAACAAAGAAAAAACTAAAAAGCAAGAAACTTGGGGGTTTTCACAAGGATGGAGTCAGGATAGCATAGAGGGTTAAGAACAGACTTAAACTATGCAAGATTGTGTCGTAAGTCCTTATAAACAAATATAAAAGTCTCAACTAGTTGTGTGATAGCTGGGTTAAGAGAGAAGCTAAGAAAAACAAACACAGTTTTATAAAAATAACTGCGACAATAGGCATAGGTCAAAGAAATCTCAAGGGAATTTTCAAAACATTTTAAATTGGCGAAGGACAAAACAAATTTGAAAACATAAAATACCAATCTGTAAGCAAGATGCTAGTAATTCAGTATATTGTAGGAAATTAAAACTTTAAATGTCCATGTTAAAAAGAAAAGTCTGAAGTTACTGACTCAAGCTTTGATCTTAAGAAGCTAGAGATTAAAACTTTACCTCAAATAAGTCAAAGAAGAAAAACAATAAAACATAAATGTATATCCATGAAACTTTAAACAGAACAACAAAGAACATAAAAATTAATAAAAATTTTATCAAGCTCCACTGAGAATTACCAGGAACCCAACAGTAAAAAAGTAAATTCTTCATATTAACAATGGAAAGTAAGACATCACTACAGACAATACAGACATTAGAAATGTGAAGTAGTGAACCATGAGTAAACCAATGGCTGCAAATTCAAGAGCTTAGAATCAAACGACTATCAGAGAGGCAACTTATAGGCAGATTGGTCTTAACTTCAACCACACAGTGTTTGATTTATCCATTGTTTATTCACACTATTCTATTTTTAAAGATTTACTTATTCATTATTATGTATACAGTGATGCTTACTGGTATCACTGGATTAAAATCTCACTTTCTATCAAATTTTCATTAATTTAGATGTTTTTTCTCTATTTTATTATAAAGCTTTTTATGGTTTTATCCTACTTTCTCTATTGGCATATTACTCATGGACTTTAAAGAATGCTCAGTGGTGTTCCTGGGCTTTTGAGACAATGTATTTTACTTTGTACCCAGACCAGCCCAAAACTTTTCACGCATGCTGGACCTCCTGGAAGGCCTCTTGCTTAAGCATCCCGAGTGGTGAATTACCTGAGCTGCCACATTCAGCCATCCAGTATGTCTGTGACAAATCTCTGGCACATTGCCATAGTTTATATTTCTCTGAGAAAATGTATTTAAAACCCTCTATCTTTATTTCTTTTCATTTTCCCCAATTTTTCTCTTTTTCTGAGATTACATGCACTACATGTAGATTAGCCCATTTGATACCATGTTCATTAGTCCATTTGATATGATTGTGTGGAATCTGTTTCTGGGGATGAGCATTATATTCCTTCTGCAGTTTTATTCTGTGAACAGCATTAGGAGTTAGTCTGGGTGCAAGAACTATGGTTACTCTCAGTGTGCCATGTATATGGCTGTAGATGGTTTGTGTTTAGGATGGGGACTTTTTGATGTTGGGTTTTCTGTTACTTAATCTGTTTTTCTCTTCTTCAGTATATGTTAAATCCTCAATATTATTTTTCCATGCAGTGCTTTGAAGAACACTGTGTCTCAGCATAGTCTGCCCCTCTCAGGATATACCAAGTGTGTAAATGTGCCAGCCTGGCAAGGAGGCTTGAGATGCTCTGGGTTTCAGTGAAGTCTCAGTCTGAGGGCACAGCTAGCTCCCTACATCTCCTGTCTATGGGTTCCCCTCTTCTCCTATAACTTTTAGGCCAGTTTTATAGAGGTTGCTTTTCCTTCTGTCCCATACATGCCAGAGCCCTGGAGCTGTTTGCTCTCCTCAGTGTCCCTCTGCAGATTCAGCCTCCAAGGACAAGATCTTGGTCAAACATCTATTACTACAAATGTCACCACTTTTTTAATATATGAAATATATCCAAAGGCTTTGCCTTTCCTTGGGAAGTCAAACTAAATAGTAAAGTTTAATGAGCAGTTCTTCTTGTTTTTCACTTTTTATCAGTAATAAAGGATAGAAATATAACGTAAGTGTAATGTTGTTTCTGGCAGGCCTTAGGGTTTCGGTTTGAATCTAGTTCTCACTTTGCTGCTTCATGGGAAAAGGGCATTTTCCACTTTGTGAAGCTGAGCCTCAATTTTCTTTTTGTACACCTGAGTACAAGTGTAAATGGTAATTTGAGGTTCTACCTGGTCCCTGCTTCCTGCCATCAGGGAAACTTGCTATTCTGCGGATGGTGGCAGACTTCCCAGCCTGGGATCTTCACCGAAGAGCCACGAAGTGGATCCTAGAGGATCTCACAGTGGGCACAGAGTGTGAGCAAGAAAGAGGTTTTGCAGTGTGAGGTGCTAGTGTTTTAGCTGTGTTTGGTACCACACCATTACCTAGCTTTCTGCTACTGCTGCTGCTGCGGTCCTAGGGGCAACCAGTCTCTAAAATTGTATCCATACCCCCGTTGATGCCCAGGCTTGTCTTTAGTGACGGCTGGCTACGGGGTGAGCACTCGGGGTCTCATTAGCAACTCACACTATGTTTATTGTCAAGAAGACGCCAAAATTCACACAAAATCTTGAGTATCTCCCAGGGACACAAACATATGAAAAGAGCTGGCACCTACGTTGTATACTTTATGAATGATTAGTGGGTGTTCTTTTATGCACAGCCCTTTAGTCTGTCTGCATTTTCATGTTCAAAAATATGTCTCAAGTTCTTACTCTTGAGATATAATGCCCTGGTCTTTTCTATATTCCTGGAACTAACTTTTGTAGAGTATTTTGTCCTTACTTAAATGCTGTATTTTGAGATTGACTTAGAAGTCCATTTTAGATCCAGGACATGGGAGGCAGAGGCTGGCAGATCTCTGTGATGTCAAGGCCAGCCTGGTTTACATAGCTAATTCAAGGTAGCCAGGGCTACATAGTGAGACTGTGTCTAACACATACATACATACATACATACATACATACATACATAAAGAATGCATACATGTATATTTATGTGTATGTGTGTTTTATGGTGAGACAGATGACCATTTATAAAGGAAAATTTCCATGTTATTTTACAGTATTTTACATGAAATAAGAGCGTGACTCTGTGTTTAAAGCAGCAACAAGGGGGTTTGCACACCTGGTTCTCCAAACCTTTGACAGAAGGAACTGAGAGGCAGCCACAGGCTCTCAGTGAAGCTACACAGTAGACACAGCCTTCCTGCACTAGTGTGTTACTTTCCAGGCGATCTTATCACCAGGCAGAGCTGGAGGAGATGCTGACAATGCCTTATAGGGAAGAAAACAGGGCTGAGGCATGGGCACCCGGATGTTTGACTCCTTCAGGTATTTTGCTCATTTGGAGATAGCATTTGGTGAGGGAATTTGTTTAGTTTTTCTATCAGCATTTCCCCTCACACTTCAGTAAAATGTAAAATAAACTTACTGGCTGCCAAAACCAAGCTTATAAGTAAATAGTGCTGCAAAGAAAGTGCTGGGCTGCAGGCCCCTGGGAAGGCTAAGAGGCCAGCCTGCTAAGCCTTTGTGAGATCCCCTCTGAGATGACTAATAGAGATGGAATAAAGCATTCAGGGGGGGGGATTGTTTTTATAAGATTATAAAGCAGAGAGGCTGTAAGCATGTGAGACAAAATGTTCTGAAGTTGCTTGTCCCCTTTGCTATCCAAGCTACCCTGGCTTGGTTTCAATATCCAGGATACGGCTCAAAGGGACCTTTTTCTTTTGGCAAACCTAATGTGTGCCAAGAGTCCTTGATATAGAAGGCTTCTAGGAGCCTAGCTCATTTCTGGGAGTTGGCATCTACTGTGGAGACCAAAGAAAGTAGATAGATAGATGGATAGATAGATAGATAGATAGATAGATAGATAGATAGATAGACAGACAGACTACATAGGTAAGTATAGAATATGTATGGTGTGTGTGTGTGTGTGTGTGTGTGTGTGTGTGTGTGTGAAGATATGTCTGTGTTTAAAGTTGTTGCTGGTTTTAATTCTGGAACCTTCTTCTCTGAAGATAGTTCTATCTCTCTCCAGCCTTTTCATGGTTTGAGATGTTCTCAGATAGATGGAAAACAACCAGTGAGACAGAATGTAAGAGAGAAAGAATTTTCCAAAGCTCTTAGACAAGTTTCTAGTGAGAAAAATGGGAGCTGATATTGCCCCATCTTCTAATAAATCTTCAGAGTCTCCATTTCTGTGCAGCCCTTGTAGTCACCGTCCCTTTGATGGTTAGCTTCAGCTTCACCAAGAGTTTTATGGTTTATGTTTCTAACTTTACATTTCAGAGTTATTATTAGGGATTTCAAAGCTTTATGTTCTCAAAGTATACTGTTTACTGTCTTCTCAGTTTTGGCCTTTATCTTTTGCTAAAACAAATGTGGTTCAAATATTGAAAAATTATTGGATGCTCATGTGGATACCATGTACGGAAAAGATTTTGACTGGTGAACAAAGGTGCATGTATTTCTAGTTTGTCTCATCTCTGATTGCTCAGAGTCAAAGCTAGTTGAGGAAGGCGCATAACAAAACCAAGCTCTTATTTAACAGCATAAAGACAAACAGGGAAGCAAATGCTGACAAGAGAACAAGGCGGAGAAAGGGAAGGCATCAGAATACAAATGTCATGTGGTCTCACTTTCATGTGGATCTTGGTATGATCCAGTCATGAGATACATGCATTTAGTTAGGAGAACCTGTGGAGTATAGCAAGCCACAAAGTATTGTTGGTGGGGAGGAAAGAATTCAAGGGAAGAGAGAAAACAGGCATTTTTCTCTTATTGTTTATATTTAAGAAATAATATGTATTATATAGAAACATATCTGAAGATAGCAGATGAGGCAGAGGCCAGCAAATCATCACTGGATATAGATTAAATCTGATTGAAATCTTATATATCCTATACTATATAGATTTTTTAAAAAACATTTTTATTACTTTAAAAAATTCATGACATGAAAATTATATGAAATTCCATAATGGGAATTGGTTTGATCAGCCACACTGATTTTTCTGCATGCCATCTACGGCTGTCATCCTGTGTCATGATGACAGAAGGGATGGATGCCAACAGAGATACTATGGCTTATATTTTCTAATTTAGGAGAAGTAGAAATATGATAAGTTTACTTTTTTCACAGAGACGTCAAAAGTACACACTGGGAGAAAGATGGTTTCTTCAGAAAATGTTGAAGAGAAAACTAGATAGTCACAATTAGAAAAACCAAGCTTAGTCCCCAATCCTACCATGAATAAAAATGAAGTCAAAACAGATTTTTAAAAACTTGATGTTAAGACTTGAAACATTGAATCCTTTAGAGGAAAACTTGGGTAAAACACGTCAAAATATAGGCAAAGACAAGAACTTTTTAGACAGAACATAAATAGTTCAACAAATAACATGTACTTATGACATGAAAGTAGAAGTGACTATGTGAGAACAGGGCAGTGGGAAAAATAAAGACAAGATTCTCTTATGTATGGAATCTAGATTTAACATAACTTATCATCTATCTATCTATCATCTATCTATCTATCTATCTATCTATCTATCATATATCTATCTCTCTTAGATACTAATTATTGCTGTGAAGATACACAATGAGCAGAGTGATCTGTAAAAGAAAGCATCCAACTGGGGGACAGGGGCATACTTATAGTTTCAGAGGGTGAGCCCATGACCATCATGGTAGTCAGCAAGGCAGCAGGCAGGCACTGGAGCAGTAGCCAAGAGCTTACGTCTTATCAAAAGCAGGAGGCAAAGAGTGAGACTAGGCCTGCTGTGGGCTTTTGAAGGCAAAAGTCCATTCCCAGTGACACACTTCCTCCAAAAAGGCCACACCTCCTAATCCTTCCCAAACAGTTTCACTAACTGGGGACCAAGTATTCAAATATACGAGCCTATAGCGGTCATTTTCATTCAAACCATATCTATCTGTCTGTCTGTCTGTCTGTCTATCATCTATTGTCTCTATCATGTACCTATTTAATGTGAAAGCTCAATGGAGACTACATGCGGCACAATAAAGGGGACTAATAAGAGAGTGGTAGAAGAAATAGAGAAGTGGGGGCTTTAAAATTGAGGAATACATATGTATGGAAATATCATAATGAAATACATGAGTCTGCATGCATTTCTTTATGTAACAACAGGCAAAGAAAAAAGCCAATTGTTTGAAAAGAGCAGGCCATTAGACAGCTTAGGGGAAGAAAGTGCAATATAAAACAATCAATGAAGTGTAACTGGACAACACAGCTGAAACTGGTCATGTGAGACAGAAGAAATTAAAGATTTATAAGGTAAGAATTGAAAAAACTCAAATGGAGTCAATATTTATGAAGGAAAATGTGTTTACATAAAACATCACAAAACATAGAGGGTCTAAGCAGGATTACTTCGATGAAGGCACCAGAGAAAACTATCACTGTGGCGGTCGATCAGATAGATGGCTTGGATGTTAAGATGGCCTTTCTTGTAGAGAACCCAGGTTCAGTTCCTAGTGCTGGCAACCTTCCTTAACTCCAGTTCCAGGGCATCTGCTGCCCTCTTCTGGCTTCCAATGGCAGTGCCTGTGTGTGTATGCTGGTAGAACACTCAGACACATACAATTATAATAATAAGTAAAGCTTGAGCTCTTATGTTATTCCCAGCAAAAAAGCAGGCGCAGATGCTTTCATGGAGGGACTCGGAGCCCTTGAAGAAGGATGACAGCAATGGAATTGTAATGGACTTCGAGGCATATTGCTAGAGGAAAACCTCAGACTACACTCGGAAGAGCATTGGTAAAAGGGCCTAAACACCTTCCCCTGCATGCAGACAGAATCATGGGCCAATCGATTATAAATGGTGACGAAAGCATTTCTAAGACTAGCTTTCTAAACACAGCCAAAACATTATTTTGATGATGATTAAAAATAATAGTCAGATAAATATAGACCTCATGCCTGTTAGGATAGTTGTATTTTGTTGTTTATGCATTTACTTTTCGAGACAGAGTTTTTCTGTGTAGTTCCCATGGGTTCAAACTCACAAACTTGCTGTTTCCACATCCCAAGTGCTGGAATTTAAGGACATACCACCACACCTAACTTGAAGGGCTATTATTTAAAGAAAAGAGTTTCTATCTACATAGAGAAAAGGAAGGTAATTCTTGGGTACAGGGAGTGATCACATAAGTGGGAAGGTAGCATAGAAAATAACCTAGGGTAGTGCTGAACGTAGTCTGTAACCCAGGCAGGCCTTATTGGGGTCTTTCTGCCTTGACTTTCCGCACTGCTGGGATCTTGGCCAGCACTACTCAGCTTTGTATTTTTAATTCGTAAAGCAATTTTTCCTCTTCGTTATTTACCCAAAAGACGCTGAACGAACAAACCACAGAGACACTTGCACACAGATATTTATTTCAGTACTCATCACGGTAAGTTATGGAGTTAACCTGGGTGCCCATCAACAAAGGAGCGGATAACAAAAATGTGGTATTCAGATACAGTGGAATTTATCCAGCCACAAAGAACAAAATCATGTTGCTTGTGGGAAATAGGATGCAGCTGGAGATTATTACACTAGGTGATTTTTTACCAAGATTAGAAAGACAAAATATCTTATGCTTTCTCTCATTTGTGGCTCCTAGACTCCATAGAGATACATAAAATTATATATCTATATGGCATGAAAGTAGAAGCAAAGTTATGTATGGGGCAGAGGCACGAATAGCGGAGAACAAAGAGAAAGGACAGTGAAGATGGAGGGCTATGGTCAAAGTGCCTGACAAGCTTGTGTGGAAATGTCCTTAGTACTGCATGCAACGCATATGTGGCAACTATTTCTTTCTCCGCATAAATGTGTCCCAGTTTGAGATCTACGGGAACAAGCAGCTGAATCTATCTCCCACATGAGGACTCAGAACAGCCAGTAGCATGGGTGATAAAAACCTGTCATAGCTCAGCTGCAACGGGCCTTATGTTAAGTTCTTGGGACATCTGCTTGGCAGGAAAAAGTACACAAGATAAATGACCCAGAACAATTTTAGTACCGTGCTAATGTCATCCTTGGTCTGGAGTTTTGGTCTCGCTCTGCTGCAGTCTTCTAAGAAGACAAGAAAATCCTCACATTTCTCCTCTTTCATGTTCCAATGAGACACAGTTATAATATTGTCAACAGTTAAGGAAGTATGGAATGAGGTTTTTTGTTTGTTTGTTGCTTTTTTGTAGCAGAAAACTTAGCCGAGTTGTTCCTGGGCAATGAGGTACAGGCCTCAGACCCTGGGAATCCTACTGGCCACCATCAATCTGGGTTCCACCTTAAGCAACTTTTCTACATCAGCACTTGTTTCCTTATCGGGAAAAGAGTGGCCAGCATTGTCTACCTGCATCAGAGAGCTGGCGAGTCAGCGTTCAAAGGAGGCCTGTTAGAGCACCCACCATTGAACTCCGGCCTTCACCAGCTGTGCTTCAATCTCTTAAAATGCAGACAGCTTGCAGACCTACTGTGTGGCTCTTCTCTACTCTGTATGAAACACAGAGTAATCCTGTGTATAACCTATTCATTAAAAAAAAGAGAGAAAGAGAAATGTGTGACCAGGTCTCATATGGCCCATGCTGGCCTGGGATTTCCTACATAACCAAGGCATTGTCTTGAACCTCTGATCCTGGTTCTACCTCTCAAGTCCTGCGTTACAGACAGTTGTGAACCACCATGCCTATTTATATGCTGCTTTTTAATTGGAACATTGCCACCCAGCTAGAATCTTCTGGCATTGCTTTAACTGTTTTTAAAAGCCACTGGAAAGAAAGGTATAAAGCGGCAGGTGGCAGCGGCCTCTGAATTAGTAGTGTACTAACTGATGGCAGACGGCTTGGATTAAGAACTCGGATACTCTATCCCAGCTACTATTTTCTCCCTGCCTTGCTTTCCTTACCTCTCTCAGCTGAATGTCAGACTCAAAGGGGTACCCTGTCAACAAAGAAATTCCCCTTGCATAGGGCAGTGTGGATAAATGGTATGGGCGGATTCACTGCGTACTCTTTTTTTTTTTTCAAAATAATTTTTTTATTAATTTATTCTTGTTACATCTCAATGGTTATCCCATCCCTTGTATCTTCCCATTCTTCCCTCCCTCCCATTTCCCCCTAACTCCTCTTTTTTTCCCCCCTTACTCCTCTTATGACTTACATTTTAAAATATGTTATCATGACCCACTCCAGAGACATCCAGCACACTGGGCGGGGGGGGGGGGGGAAGCAATCCAAAGACAAAGTAGTAGAATTAGTGAATAATATTAATGTTTAAGAGAAGACTCAGGTTAATTTTGGACCAACTTCCTTCTTATCGGCTGCCAGATTCCACTGCAGAACTCTAAAGGTCAGAGTTGGTATATTTTCTGACTTCAGAGCTTCATTATGCTCCCTCTAAAGTCTATAAAACATCGATTGTGTTTTACGCCTCAGATCTTGCCTCTTAGAGGAATACTCTCCTCTGTATAAATAGTCCAAGGTCATATGTTACAGAAGCCTTGCAACTCACAGGGGAGAGCCTTGTGAGGGGCTGCAGCTGTCCCAGATTCAACTGATGGAAGCTGTGTTCCTTTCCCTTGTCCCAATAAATGCTATTTAGCAAACTTTATTTTGCTCTCACAGTCATTCAGATGGGGCTCAGAAAATTTTAGACCTCCGGCCTGTTGCCGCTCTTGCTTTTATGGAATTCGACAAGCAGCAGAGATACTGGGGCTGCTTTCCTGCTAAGTTCTGTGCCCACATACTAACTTACCTGGTGGCATTTGGCTGGCCCAGGTGACATCTCCAAAGTCCTGGCTATCTGGTTCTTTACGTCTAGGAGAGAGAGGATCCAACTTTGCATCGATTCCAACTCCTTGGGGAGACCATAAAATGTTTTAGGTAATAAACGGTAATGACAGTACCTATGCAAGCCTGGTGATATTAAATTCACAGTAGCAGATCAACCATCTGTCACGCTCTGAACTGTGTCTGGAAGTTTATAACAATTTTCATACTAGAGTGAAAAAGGCCCCATGGTAGAGATGCACAGTATGTGCATATAACAGAAGCATGCGCATATGTCCCTACAAATATATGTACACATGTATCTGGGTCTCAGTTTTACCTGTTGCATAAAGAGAGATAATGGCACTTGCCTCTGTAGGGAGAGGTATAAAGACTGAGCAGAAGGTCAGTTGGTACTTGAAGGCTACAAACACCTACCATTAGTATAAATGTTTCCATGTTTTCAGGGCTGAGTTCTGTGCTTCTGCAAGCATTTGTCACCATGCCTTTATAACTCCTTGGCTTGAGGAAAGGAGGATGACTCAGACTGGTTTATGGAGTCAGTGATTAGACAGAATAAGAAATGTTGACAGTGGTGCCATTGAAAGCCTTGGAATGAGAGGCAGCTCCACTGTGCTCTTCCTCAGCAAGCCACATAGGCTGTTTCTTTACTTAATCCCGTGTCTCAATTGTTTCCCTTTTTCAGTGTTTCCATCAGGGAAATTTCGTGTGAATTTTGCTAACATGTTAGGTCATGTATCGTGAGGTGTGGTAAAAATGTCCTTATTTAAATCACTTTTTATAGTTATGTTGAGTGCAACAGGCTAGATCATTATTCACAGTTACCCAAGACAGATCGTTTTTTATCTTGGCTTATGCTCAACTGAGATTGCACCAAAAGCTGTCACCATCTTCTACACATCCCACAGCAGACGTGACATGGCCTTTACCAGATGATTTATTTCTGTTTCTATTTCTGTCAGTGCCTATAGAGTGTTTTCTGCATATGACATTTCTAATAAGCTGTTGATGAACAAATAAATGGCTTCATTAAAAAAAAATCGCCCTAAGTAATTTTTTGAGACAGGTATTTCTGCATAAACTATACTATCTTCAAGTCGTAAGTCTCTTGCCTTTGCATCACAAGTACTGATGTTTCAGAGCGATGTGTGCTGGTTACCATGCCCTACCCCTTCAGAATTTCACTTCCCTTGCATTGTCGAGCATTTTTATCAACTGTCTCCTTTGCGGGATCACAATCGATCTGTCGTATTCTCAGCCCCAATATCTTAGAAAACTCAAGAATAACCTATGTTGGTATTATAAATGACTTGTAAACTAATGTTCTCCTTGTCTTAAAAGGCATGAAAATCACAGGGACATTGGAGGTTTGCTATATTTAAATGCCTTTGATGCAGATATTTCCCATGAGAAATAGGTAGGAAGATGGATGTACCAATGTCTGTTTTAAGCTTAGCTTTTCTAGAGGACTTTGCCCCAGGTTAAGCAGCAAATAGAAAGGCCACATGCTTCTTCTGTCCTGAGAGTCTTTCTACTGATTTCATCTCTAAATAATAAATCTTCATCAGGAGGCTTTACCATAAAATTTAATTTTTATTTACTACTACTACTGTAGCTATTTTAGAGGACATGATTCATACTCTTTCTTGGTGTTTTAGGGTCATCGTTGAAACCCTTCATGACATTTCTTTGAAATCTATTGAAACAAAATAGACAAAGAGATGACATCATTTTGAGAAAAGACTGCTCTTAAGAGAGGCCATGGACAGACCTGTCCATGAGATAGGTATTGACAAGGGCTTGTGAGCCATAAGCCTGAAGCCATGGATTTATGCTTAATGGTTATTTCAATGGCCACAAGCACCCCAACTTTTCCAGGGTACCAGACACATATATCCCCCACCCATTGCCACTAGTAAATGGAATGCCAGCTTTGGGTTTGGTAGACACATCTTAACTTGCTATCTTTTCCTCCAGCACCTGAGACTGTTCTAAGTAGTAAACACATCAGATCGGCCTGGGTGCACCTGTAACATGCTTGCTGTCTTTCATTCCCTGAGTTTGATTTTGCTTAAACAGTGCTCATTGCTGCATTATTTCTTCTTCTGCACAGGCCTTCTTTCATGTGCTCTCTCAGATTCAGGCGTTCTCTTCTTCAATTTCTTCTTGCTCTCTTGATCTGACTGAGCTGTAGGTGACAGAACACACATCGCTAGACAGCCAGATCCTCATCTTAAACACCAGTCCCCTTCAGCTCCTCACAGTGACCCTTGAAGATCAGTGACATTCTTGTCCCAATCTTAATGTACAATAAGTGGACATTTACACAGACGTGATCAGTATTTGACAATCAGTTTGTGTCACTCTTGAATGGAAGTTTGTTTTTTTTTTTTTAATCCAGCGTGATTATTCATTTATATCACCATCTTTGTTATGTGTCTTCTGGCTCTTGGGACAATGTCTGAAAGGACTCCTGTACTTCTGCATGCATAGTCCAGAGGCAGAAACATGCTAAAACATCAGCTCACTTTGTTAAATGAACAAATAGATGAATAGAAAACAATTAAAGACTGAGAAAAAATTCAACTGAAAATTCATTGGAAAAGGGCTTCGAAAACTAGGCGTTGCCTTATGATATTACACATATGTTCTTGTTTTCATCTTCCATGAGACTGAAATAGAAAACCTCAGAAAATCAGCCACTGAAACATTAAGGTGAATTACACTTCAAATATAAGAGAGAGCTATCTCGTTTTATGAAAAAATTGCCAGAACACTTGAAGTAACCTTAAAATCTTGCTTGAAGGAACTCAAAACTTTAGCGGGGGAATTTAGCTTACCACTCTCTTGTTTTATCAACTTTAATATCCAAAAATTAATATCTGGAGTAGAACACTGGAATGTGTAGTTAGTTCACACTAACAGTATATGAGAACTTTACAAAGGAAAACTGTAAAATATGAGAAACACTAAACAGCGAGTCATACGGAACTCAAGAATGAATATTATGATGTCAGTTATTCTGCATTCAGTTTGCAGGGTTAAATATACAAATCAAACTTAAATGAATTTAGTTTTAGGACCTTAACAAAGAGTCCAGAGAAGTACACTATAGTGTAAAATTGCAGGTCCTGGCTTATTAATAATTCCAAAGTTTTATGATCTATCAAGTTCGATTTTGCTGCTCCTTGGTGTGCCATCCACTGGATCGTGGTCAACCTACCAGGAGCCACACCCTTAAAGAAAGATGACTTCCTCCCCCATAAGCCATCAACAATCAACCCCACTGCTCCTTCATTAGTGGTGGGCTCATGAATCCATTCCCACTTCACCTTGGCATGTTACTGGCTTGATCTCACCTAGGCCTCGTGCAGTCAATCACAGCTGCAGTAAGTTCATGAAAGCAGTGGTCCTGTCCTGTCTAGAAGACACTGGCTCGCTCTGGCCTTTCCCACCTCAGGCTCTTACAATCTTTTGTCTCCTTTTCTGTGATGGTCCCTGTCCTAGGGAATATCAGTGAGTTAGATGTCCCATTACGCCTCAAGATTTCCCTCAGCGTTTTCTCCTTAACTGTGAAGATGGTGATAAATCCTCTTCTAATGGATTGCTGTGAAAGAGGTTCATTTCATAAACAGATCTACACAGCCCTACTTTGAAGACATCACCAGTGTACACAAGAGGCGAAATCGAGGGAGCTGCCCTGCTGCTTCACAAGCAGATGATGAGTTCCAGTTGACAGGTGTTCTTTTTAAATTTTACTATAATTTATTCAGGTTACATCCCGATTTTTATCCCCTCACTTATATCTTCCCATTCTCACCCTCCCTCCCTCTTCCGCCCTATTCCCTTCCCCTAGACCTCTATTGAAGAGAACCTCCTCTCCCATCATATGACCACAGCCTATCAGTTTTTATCCAGATAACCTGTCTACTTCCCCTTCATCTGTGTGTAGCCAGGCCTCCCCACCAAGGGGAAGTGATCAAATCTCAAATCGGGTCAACACTATAGTTCATGTCAGAGGCAGTTCCTGTTCTCCCCACAGCCATGGGGAGTGAGCTGTCCACTGGCTAGATCTGAACAGGGGGTCTAGGTTCACTGTATGCACTGTCCTTGATTGGTGCAAAAGTTTGTACAGCCCCTACCTTCACACACACACACACACACACACACACACACACACACACAGAGAGAGAGAGAGAGAGAGAGAGAGAGAGAGAGAGAGAGAGAGAGAGAGACAGAGAGACAGAGAGACAGAGAGAGACAGACAGACAGACAGACAGACAGAGACAGACAGACAGACAGAGACAGACAGACAGACAGACAGACAAACAGAGATCTGTAGGCCTTGGGGCTCCTGAGCCCTCTGGCGCTGATAGGTATTCTTTTTAGCTGCAAAGTCCTAACAAATCTGTCATTTACTCTGGTGCTGAAGTTGGCTCAGGAAGTCATGGAGAAATGATTTTTCATGGATATTGGGGAGGTGTTCTGAGGAGCATGGGTCCTTCTGCTGGTATATGTAAGCACTTGAGAGCAGTGAGTGCTCTGTGAGTGGACTCTTCTCTCTTGGAGGGTGTCCTCCCATGTGGCCAGGGTACCCTGTCATCAACACATTCCCCACATGATCTCTTAGACAGATTCTACTTTCATTGTCTGCATGGAACCACAGGAAAAGTGCTTCTGGCTTTGTCCACTGGGTCAAGTTCAACACAGCCAAACTCTGCAGTTGCAATTTCCCACAGCTGTCATGCAATAGCTATGGAAAGGGACACAGTTTTTTTTCCTGTCCCAAATCTAGAGGTCACTGCAGATCTGCATGAAAAGGCAGCAGAGGTGTTAGACCCTGAAGAATAATCTTATGAGGCCCTTCAAGTTCACACAGCGTCTTTGTGTTGCACAATTCTGCCGTTCAGTCCACACTTGATAACAGATTGATTTCCTTCAGGAGATTTGCAAAGGCTTATGGAAAAAGCAAACGAGAGAATCATTTCCCTTAATCTCACCCCAATGTGCTTTACTATTAGCATTGAAATGAAAGCAAACCAATTCATTATTCTTGTAATCCAGAGTGTAGGTCGTGTGTTGCTTAGCATATGTGACAAGGGGAATGTTGGAGAACCCATCAGTCCTGCAACCCAGCATAGACTCAGGAGAAGTATTTTTCCTCACACCATCACCCTTCTCCCTCAAACAGACTGCGATCATTGGGTAAGACGTTTTCTCAGATTCAAAGTTGGAAATAGTTTATCAACTGCCAGAAAGCACCCTACAAACAAACCCCAACACTGTCCAACCTTTGCCTAGTTGACAGATTCATAAAGCTATAGCAAGGACAGCATTGTGATGTCAGCAGCAGGCTGTGTAAAGGGATCCCATGGAAGCACTCTCTCCTGTTCCCCAGACCCTTAGCCCCCAGACTCCTGTCCCTCAGACCTCTGGACCCCAGACTCCTGTACCTCAGACCCCTGGCCCCCAGACTCCTGGCCCCCAGGCCCCTGGCCCCCGACTATAGTCAGCAAGGTAAGGGAACCCAGAAGGCTTTTTTTCCCTTTTAGCCAGCTCCACACTGTGCTAATCAAGATGAAAACTAATAGACGAGCTAAGAGAAGTGTTTCTTCTTCAAAGCCAATCTACATCACACCAGTTCTATCCAACTGCTTCTGTGGAAAAATAAACCCTAGCCTCCGCACTGCGCTTCAGTCTGCAGCCTGTAGGAAGATGGGAACGCATCCTCCAAAGACCTTAGAGGTGAGCACTTTCTTCTACTAAGTGATCACGTCCATGTCTGTGCTGTTCTGACTGACACCATGGTTCACCTGTGCAGCAGTCAGAGTGCATGCCAGCAGATGTTATATAAGAGCAAGGTGCTCCGCCAGCTCTGCATGGCGACCTCGTTGAGCAAGGAGCACAGGGATACATGATGGCTGTGGAAAGAGAAGGATGCTTTCTTGTCTACTTCGGAGCTGTTTGAAAAGAAGAAAAACAAACCGCATAACGACAATGAGCGGAACACAAAAAGCCAATTATCATTTCTTCATTCATATTCCATTTGGTAAGAGAAAAATTCGATGCTATTGGGCTTGGTAACCCCTCCCCACTTAAAACACTGAAAAAAAAAATCGATCAATCAATCAAATAAATTAGGTACTTTGGAATTTTACAGTTGATGCCAAGGGCATGCCGTAGGGATTGCTTATGAATTCAGGACTAATTTTTTTCTAAAATATTGCATTAAAACATTTTGAAATAATTTGAGACAATACAATATAATAAAAACAAATGTGGAAAGAAAAATAGTAATGAGTGAGCGGGGGCCTCATCTACAAGGATGGAAAATTCATGTGGCATTTGGCTCTTTTGAATTTAAAATGCGTATCTGCCATTAGTTTCTAGAAGAAATTTAGGATGAGAAAGTCTCCTAAAACCTCCTCGCCTTACTGTGCAATGTGGGGTGAGTCGTCACCATGTACTTTTCAACCTGAGACTTATCACACACCTCATTCCTGGCAGGTCTATGGTCAGTCTCTATATTAAAGCTCAGAACAAATGGGCCACAGTCCTAGCTGTGAGCATGGGTGCCAGCTAATGCCCCTGAGTGTTGTCTGTATGCTCAGCCTCCTTCAGAGCAACTAGTCATGCTTTGCATTAATTGTAACTAGTGATCACCTTAACATATATATTTCAGCCCACATACTTATCAGATAGCATGCGTACTTTCTTCTATAAGAAGTGTTAGCATTTGAAAATACTTTTTAGTACTTTGTGAGATCTTTTAATGTAACATATATAAAGCAAAGACACTTATGATGCTATCATATTTAGCACTGCAAGAATAAACAGATTAGGTATAGTAGAATTAAAAATTGTATTTTTGTTACAGTCTTATAATTTTAAAGGGTGTTAATCCCTGCATATTATACACAAGCCTTTTTTTATCACACACACTACATTTATTACACAACACACACACACATATATAAATATAATGAATCTTAATATTCTCTGGTACTAGTACTTATTTTATACTTACGTAGTATCTGTTATCTGTTATTTAACAATGATGCTGGAAAACACTTCTGGATTCTATGAGAAGAGTATAAGAAGCATTCTCTATGTTTATGAGAGAGGCTATTATGCTCTGGGGAAAATGAGATCAAGAGGAGAGAGTAGAAACAACCTAAAAAGCCCAGGGCTTGAGGGTCAGCAGGGAAGGCATGGCTGTATCCAGTCTTAGGATAGAGAAAGATGCCCGAGCCTTCTCCTGCTATTTCCTGCCCAGCCCCTGTGACAGACAACTCAAAGTTATATGAAGGCAGGTTGGAGGCTGGGGTCATAGGAAACAATGGAAAAGGAGGCCTAATGGGATGTGAACTTGATCATGAGCAGAGACCTGAGAGTTGTCTAGGAGGCTGGGAGGCAGGGATGGTGAAAATCGCTGGGA
Organism: Acomys russatus; assembly: GCF_903995435.1. Classification (NCBI taxonomy): domain Eukaryota; kingdom Metazoa; phylum Chordata; class Mammalia; order Rodentia; family Muridae; genus Acomys; species Acomys russatus. The sequence goes on along the minus strand of NC_067139.1, from coordinate 31,010,621 downwards.
GAGGCTAGCCTCACAAAACGATGACTCCAGTTGAAAACAGCTGGGACAGGCTAGCTTCATAAAATGATTACCTCCAGCTGAAAATGTGTTGGGGACAACTGTCAAACCTCCAGGTGTCCCTCCCTGTCTGTGAACAGAGAGACATCTCTGGTACCGGCCTTCATTTCCTACCAAATTGGAGTCTTCAAATTTTTCATTTATGTCTTTAATGTTAAATCAAATCAGTTTTATTTCCTACCTGGTTTTATCTTTTTGTTGAGGATTGAGAACCAAAGCTTCATGCATGTTAGAAAGCGGTCTACCAGTGAGATACATACCCAGTTCCCTCTCCGTTTCCTCTTTAAATGTTACATTTTCTGCTGTGTATAAGCAAAGATGTGATCAGAAAAATGTCTTCATCAGCACTGTTTGATCTGATAGCAATTGGAAATGAAAAATGAGATGGAGGACATATTTGATCCACTAATGTTATAGTCAGTTTGATTCATGAGATAGGAAGCGTCTTTGTTGTTGTTGTTGTTGTTGTTGTTTTTTGAGACAGGGTTTCTCTGGGTAGCCTTGGCTGTCCTAGACTTACTTTGTAGACCAGGCTGGCCTCGAACTCACAGCACCCCACCCCACCTGGGATTAAAGGCATGCGCCACTATGCCTGGCATTTTTGGAAAATCTTAAACACCCACTTCTGTGGATATTTCTGATGGCTCCCGTTAACCCTCTCTCCTGCTCATCTCTTCACAAAAGAAAGCATGAAGGGAGGGATCTGCTTTGGGTACCTGTGGTGTCAGAGTTTGTCCAGCTCTGTCCAGTGATCCAGTCCCAGTCATATGTCAATAACTTGTTCAACGATGCAATGCTTCTTTTTTTAAAAAAATGTTTTTATTGAAATAGAATTACATCACTTTCTTCCTCCAACCCCTCCCAGTTACCCTCCCTCAAAATCCTTCCATGTTCCCCACTATCTATTGGTAGTTTCTTTTTCTTTGATTGTGTCTGTTGCATCTATATGTATGTGCATGCACAAATGTTTGTGGATGTATAGTGTATATATATATATATATATATATATATATATATATATATATATATATAGTTTGTTGAGTTTATTTTTGTTATTTATATGTATATTGCTTCAAGGCTGGCCATTCTGCTCTGGGAGAGGCAGAGCAGCTGTTACTTCTTTGTCTAGTGGTGAGACCCCATGACATTTCCCACTTCCATGTTAAGATGGCCATTGATGTTGTCACTGTTCCAGTCTTCTTTACGCATCCCTGTTCAGGAAAGACTGCACTCCAGAGTCCAGGTATCCCAGTGCTCACAGTCCTTCCGTCCCATCTTAGGTGATGATCTCTGGGCCACAGACGCAGGAGCTGTGGTGCAGCTGTGTCCAGTGGGGAGGGACTCCCACTGTGCACTGATCTCTGCGCTGTGCCCAGTTGTGTGTTCCTGTGATTGCCTATGTTTGCTGTAAAGAAAAGCTCCTTTGCTAAAGGGTGAGAGGTTTGCTTATTAAGACCTCAAAGCTTTTTAGTTTTCTTAACATTTCTAATAACATACTATTAAAATATAAGTCCTGATCAGCTAATAGCTTATTTGTTGACAGCTGTTGTGATAGCAACCTTGATCCAAGAAAATTAGTTTTTCAGATGGACAAAAAGCAATACTGAGAAGAGGAATTGAGGGAATTACTTTTGTATTTGTTATGACATGCATGTGTTGAGTTGATATTTTCAGGCAAGAACTCTGTCCTTTACTCCACATATATCCACACAAAAATACACATACACACAGGTGTGTGCACATGCAAATGCGTGCATGCGTGCACACACACACACAGAGACACACACACATTCACTTTCTGGCAACTCTATCTGCTGTTTGCACACTGCCTGTAAGTTGATACATTCAGAATTGAATTTATTTTCTTACTGTATCTCCTTTCCCACAATCTACCTTTTCTTTCATTATCCTTAAATGAGTAAATGGAACATTCTCAGCCAGTCACAAAAACTAGATGCTTAGGCAATGTCTCAGAATACCATGGTACTATACATGGCTGTATTTTACTGAGTGCATGTACATATTAGCATATATACATTTGCACACATGCCATTGCATTCAATATCAACAACAACTCTTTGTGTAATGGTTTTATTCCCTGGATGTGGGCACTGGGACTAAGAGAGACTGAGTTACACATTCATGATCATGGGAGATGTCAGTGAAAATGTCCTCACTCATAATTGTAAAGAACTCAACTTTTCTTCTTCACTTAGTTGTCTGACTAACTCTTCCACAAAGAATGTGCTAAGGACACACTTCCTACATGGCCTTTGATCCTTGGGCCTGGTCTGGATGCTCTTCTCCTCTTCTCAACCCCCATTTCTCATTCTCCATGACCATCCTCATCACAGTTTTGTTTATTGGCCACACCCCTCATGCCTTTGGAGAGAAAGGAATGAAGTGTTCTATTTCCCATCAATCTGTAGGCTGCAGCATGCAGGAGATGGGAAAGCAATGGCGTAATGAAAAGAATGTATGAAATAGGAAACACGCATATTTGGAAATATAAACAATGTAGTATTTATGAAAGACAATGCTAGGGTCTTTTAGAAAACTAAACATGGAATTAAATCATCATCTTACCCAGTGACTCCTCTAATGGGTATGTATCCAAAAGGGAGTAAACACAATACACTGTAGGGATGCCTGCACCCCTAACCTCATCACTTCATTACTTACATAGCTACAACGAGGACACAACCCGGTGTACATCATCACCTGGAGGGACACCCAGACTATGTTATTTGCACACCGAAATAATACCCAACATGAACGGGGACAATCCTGTCCCTGAAATGATATGCCCAGAAGACATTGTGCCAAGTGTAAAATGCTAGACACAGAAGGACACATGGCACATGGCCTCACTCACAGGTGGAACTTAAAAGATGGAGTGTAGAGTGTTTGTTCCCAGGGACTGGAGCAGAAGGGGGGACAAGAAAAGAGGTGTCATTGATCAAAGAGCACAAGGTTTCAGCAGGACAAAACAAACAGCTTTAGTGGTGTGTTACACAGAAGGGCAATTATGACAACATATGCTTCAAAATTGTTTTCTTCAGAGGGCATTTATTTATTACTTCTTTATTTAATTTTGTTTAGCGCTGGCCCTTAAGTGGCTCCTTCTTACTAGATCTTCCATTCTTTAATCTTATCCCAGCTGAGGTCTCACAGGGCCAACTCGTGGCCAGGTTCAAAAGGCTGCTCTTGCAGAGTGCAAATCCAAATAGTCACCATATTTATTTTACAAAGCAGAACATTTTGCCTTTTTATGTTCTACCCTATGAGCTTGGAAGGGATGTGGCTTTCTTGTTTATCCCTTCTCTGTGGTGCCATTTTATGGGATTACAGAGTGTCAGTGTTCCAAAGGAACTTAGAGACCATTTGATCAAATCCCTGGGAGGGAGCGGAGTCCAGGATGAGGCAGATTACCAAGCGCCTGCTGCCAGCAAGTGGCGCTGCCCATTTCTGCCTTATTCACCCTGCATCTCGCCATCACTGGGCTGTTTGGGAAGTTGGCTACTGATCTCTGAAAACCTGCTCTAGACTCCCCATAGGGCTTCAGCTCAGTGCCTTATGTTTTTGGGGTCAGCCAGAAGGCCAACTTCAGGATCAGAAGAGGTTGGTGGAGCCTCAGTGCAGCCTGTGGTGGCCAGACACTAACAAGGAAACCGCCAAACAGGACCACAGCCAGCTCCGTCACCCGAGTGTGGATCTGTAGCTCAGCCATAACATCTGGGGGAGCTACTTGCCAAGACCAGCGCTGAACTCAAGGAGGCCGTGTAATCACATCTGGAGTCTAGACCCTGTGGCTCTGTCCTGTGGGCTGGCCTCCTTTATGCCTCCTATAAGGCTGAGTCTCTCTCCCTCTATCCCTTTGCCAAAGCAACTCCCACAGCCCTCTTTCTCTTCTGGGTTTTAAAATTCTTTTCTTTTTCCAAATAACTTCTGACTTAAGTTTTTCCAAATACTCTTGATAAACATCTTAGATAAAGAATTTTCCCAATAAGAAGGAATTTGTAGAGTCATAATGTCAGAACAGATAATGTCCATGCATGGTTCTGGAGAAAGGGTGTTTATTAATCAGCTCCATGACCTTAAAAGCCAGGCCCCTGGGACTCCATTCTTCTTGCCTTTACAGTGAAAACAAAATGCTAGGGTACATTTGCATCACTTTACTCTTTTACGTTCCCAGTGGAATCCTTTGCCAAACAAAATCTTTTACAAGTACTTTTTATGAGTCCACGTGTGTGTCTAAGTGCATATATGAGCACCACTTGCAGGGCAGAGCCCTTGGAGGTCAGAAGAGGAGTCACGTGCCTTCGAACTGGAGTTAGAAATGGTTGTGAGCCTCCACGTGGGTGCTGAGAACAGAAACTGGGTCCTCTGCAAGAGCAGTAAGTGCTCTTAATTGAAGAGTTACCTCTTCAGCCCTCAAAAGAAATGTTAAGGTATGTCAATATGGGGGGGAATAAAAGATACTCTTCTTCTAGTTCCTATGCAGGAGGGTGTGATAGCTTCACTTCTGCGAATAGACACCGAGAACAATGAAGTTAGTGCCACACACGGAGAGAAGACACACGCTTCTTCTATCTGACAAAAGGGGCGAAAACAGTAATGGTGACCTCCACGTACTCTCGCTGCCTCTTTACACTCTGAAGTCCCTTCCAGCAAGGTATTTCCATGTAAGCAACTCTGGACACTTCAGTGGAGACACTGAAAACCCTTGTGTGATCCTTCCTGCATTCCCCCTCTTGCTTACTTAGTCAAAGCAGTTGCTGTACTCTAGGGTACAGCTGTAAGATGGCTGACCCTTTAGTAGCCTGTGGTACCACAATGGATGAACTATGCGACTGGACAACAGCTCTTCAGGATTCAGAGGGTAATATTTTTCTTCTGAGTAAAGCCAGCTGTGTTGATGACAGTCACAGGTAAGAATGGGGGCGGGGGGATAGCAGAATGACAATGTTTTTTTGTGTAGGTCTTCTTCAGCCATCTGCACATTTTGGAGCACCATCTTTCAATTGAGCTACACTATGAGACAATACCAGGCCATCTGGAACAGGTTTATTTAAGTATGTGTGTGTGTGTGTGTGTGGGGTGCTGTTATCATTAATATAAATAGAACACTTTGGATATTACTAACCTGGAACTCCAAATAACAATTGTTAAGGGAAACCCCCTTTGTTAAAAAAGATAAATAGAAGCACTTACATTTTTACAGAATCCTAGACTCTGGAGAGAGAAGGCTCTCTCAGGGCATCAAAGGATGGAAGGGCATTAGAACGGGCAGAGAGCGCTTATCTTCCTCTAGAGTCTTTGGCAGCCTTCTATTTGGTTTTCTGTGCTTCCTTCTGCAGGACGCTGGCAGCTGAGGCTTCATAGCAGAAGCCATAAACGTTCCACCTCTACTCTGAGGGCCAAGGAGAAGTCAGGTTAACTGAGTCAAATGCTTTAAGCTGAATTTTGCGGGTTTTCCATGGAGAGGGAGTTCTAGTCACTCAAAGGGCCAAGTGACCCAACACACGCTTCATTGGCTGCCTTCCTTTGCCAGTTCAACTCGCTTGTCTCTCCCTGTTTCTGTTTGCTTGTTTGTTTCGGTTTTGACCCACACCACACTTGCACATAAACCCATATCTCAGAATATTTGGGGGGAAACCAAATCAAGACAAGAATCATTTTGCCAAAATACACTGTCCTCCATAGAGTCCAGGTCTTCTGTCTAAGAGATTTGTAAATGCCGTGGATTCATCACGTGAGTGGCAATTTCAGGTCACAGAGTGAGCTCTTAAAATGGACTTCACAAGAGAGTTGAATATTTTTAATGGGAGTTAATTTATATCTTCTAGTGTGAAACTGTAGCTATGTCTCCTGATGTGTTTTTCCATTAAGGAGATTGCCAGAATTCATCTCTTACTTGTTAAAAAGTGGCATAAGCAGAGACAGCAGCCTGCTTTCCTGTTGTCTAACATTCTCATTTCTTCCTAAGTGCAAGAGCACAGGATTGCCCTGAAAGCATCCCCAGTATCCTGGGTCAGAGGTTTCTTTCAGGTTCACCAGAGAGTATTGGCCTGTGGAGTGGCAAAGGATAAGGGAAAGGAGGAAAAAGAGGTCACTGCACCGAAGGGCTGCGCTGGACCGATTTGTGTTCTGGGGGTGTTCGAGTGAGTGCAGACATTAGAATGGTGCTGGTCATGCCTGACCTTGTGGATCCAGCGCAAGGACACAGCATCTCCAACTCAAAGAGAGTGAGTAAAAATAAATAGGGACAACACAGAGAAGATGTTAAACGGGTATGCAGTGAAAGAAGCCTCCTAATTCTCACCCTAGTAATGAACCCTATTGTCTATATGTACCCTTTCCAACCCTTTGATTAAATTCTTAAAAGTGTTACTACATGCCCCCTGCTATATCTTTATAAAGTGTTGGTATTTCATAGGTGTGACTCTTGAGTTCTTAATAATTCTCAGCCAATGTTGCCCCTTGGGTAGTTAAGTGTCTACCTGTGGTATGAACTCCTGTCTGTGTACCAATGAATCTCAAACCAGTATCTCTAGTCTGCACTTACTTTCCAAGCTCCTTCTGTAAACCCATCTCTGAAGCCAGCACGTGCAAAGCAAAATGTTATACAATTTGTTCCTGGAAGAGGGATGGGGAGGAAGGTGGGACACACACACACACACACACACACACACATTCAGAGAGAGAGAAAGAGAGAGAGACAGAGAGAGAGAGAGAGAGAGAGAGAGAGACAGAGAGAGAGAGAAGAGAGAGAGAGAGAGAGACAGAGAGCAACAGAGACAGAAGCTGTTTGTGTTGTTTTTCTGTCTTAACCAGTGAAAATTCTGAGATCCAGGCTCTCCCAAGTCAGGGGATGCAGAAGTTTGTCTGCTGTGCATCTGCTCTTATTAATTGCTTCCTAGACCTATATCCTTCTCATTCTTATGCAAAAATAGATGTATGGAGTCTATAATAGGACACAGTTTCAGTTTGTCTCATCTTTATCAATAACGGAACAATGTGGCTTTGTGTGTGACTTCCTGACTTTTTGTTTTGTTTTGTTGGTGAAACCAGGACCTAGTGCATAATAAACATGTGGTCTCCCACAGACACACACTGTCTTCCTCTCTACATAATTTTCAACTTGAAAATAAGTAAAAACATAGTCTTGGTATAACTGCCATCATACTTAATGAATAAAGAGCTTTGAATAGTATAGGGAGAGAATAATATGTAATCATTACATTTAAAAGAGACATTAACTGTTTCTAATACATGATACTTTAGTATACCCAACATGTATATAATTCATTATATATGTGTATATGTGTGCAATGTATAAAGAACTGACCCTGAGCAAGTAGTACAAATGTTTACCCTAATTATCACTAGAATGAAGCATGGTTTCCATTTAATTCCTTACACTCTTGGCTCATCTCCAAATTACTTTCAAATAAGCATGCTTTACTGTTGTAATAATAAAAATGTATATGCTAAATTCTTATGCAATACAGTCAAGGCCAAGGACTTGGCTCTTACTATTTTTATCATTTAAAAACCATAGTTCTCTTTTTAATATTCAATGAACTTCATGGAATAAAAACCCTTTTTATTTCCAATAGCGGATCCATATGTTTACTTTGTTACAGAATTTCATGGTAACTTCCTCCACGCTCTCTGTCTCATTGTTTTTTGAAAATACTAACAGGCAGTGGAGTACAGAATTCTTTATTTTATATCATTACATACAAAAGACCTGGGTTTCTGTCTATTTTGTCACTTCTGGGGAGTCATGAATAAAAGTACACTCACCCGCTGATAGGGCACCGATGGCAGGCCAAATTGAGGATGCTGTTAAAATCCAGCTTGATGAACCAATGAGTTTTATTGGGGTTACTTACAGGAGCATGAGTAAGGGCTTACTTACAGAAGCAGAAATGACTCAAAGACAGAGCATCATCAAAGCCCACTCAAGCATTGGGGACAGCTCACAAAAGCTGGGGACTTAGAGTGCGCTGCACAGCCTACAACAGGCAGCTCAACAGGCTGAAAAGTCATCTTTCCAAGCAGCTCAGCTGGCTTTTGCTTCTTCCAGATATGTTGTTGGTTTACTGGTCTCTTTCTGGGAACAGGGCTGATCTGAAAATGTCTGCCACTAACTTTTATTGCTCAGATACTCTTGTGGAGGGAGGAGCTTGGTGAATTTGGTCAGTTTCAGGGACTCCCTGAAGCCTTTGAGTTGCACACTTCCTGAGCTTAATGGGCTTCCCTGCAGGATGGAATGCTTTGCCTCTGCTGAGCATCCTGCTTAAGGCATTATCCTCCAAAGAAGGAGCTACTAGCTAATACAAAATTGCCACAGAACAGCCTTAGACAGACCACGCAACATGGGCAACCATGCTCTTTATATTAAGGAAGACATAGATGAAAGTCCATCGCCCAGAATTTTTACTGCCATTCATAGACTTTATGCTTCTTCAGAAAATAAATAGACACAGTGAGAGGCTTAATGAGAACCCACTTTTCTCTCTCTCCATAGATAATGAAATATGATTAAATGTGCTTTGATGCGTGAAGATCCTATCCATATATGGCTGGTCTGAGAAGGTCTTTTGAGAAGAGAAACATAATCATGGGCGTGAAACAGAAAAATTATAAACATTGTTATTTGTTCTAAATATTAATGCTGGAGATGGGACAAAGTGCTTCAGACATTCTAGAAAAGAACCCCACCACTCAATGACACTCGCTCCCACCCATGGTAAGCAAAATTCTTCTGCACAGAGAAAAGTATTCATAGGTTGAATAGCATCTGAGAGCCAAAGGCCTACATTTCTCTTTTCACAGGAATTCAGTATGGAGGAAAAAGATGGACTAGACTTCTCCCTTTGCTTCCCTGCTGGCTCCAATGTGCCCAGGTATTCAAAGAAAGCAGAGCTTCATGCAAGTCTTGTCTTTGCTCTGATGCTGAGCCCCAGCCTGCATTCACTGGCTCTCTTTCTCTGTTTAGAATAAGTACTCCTAGAATTTTGCTAAAAATTTATTACTGTGCCTTTGAGGTTAATTCTGACTGCTAAGTGAATGGATGGAAATGATTAACCTTTCACTTGGTATTAATAGCAAAAAGTAGAAACTTGGTAGCGCTAGCCTACTTTATAGGCTGTTAGTTCGACTGTCCCCAGCCCATCTCTTCCCACATGTGGCCATCTGGTTTGCTGAGTGCAGCTGTTCACTTGTGTCATTTGCATGACTACGGGTCCAAAGAGCATAATAAGAGGCAAAGCAAGCCGTGCATGTGCTGGAAGGAGAGAGCTGAGCTATGTACCCCTGGAGTCCTCATTTCAGATCACCCCACAAAATGCACAATGCGCCATTGCTGGGCAACATGGCCACTCAGTTGCTGTTCTGACCTCAAAAAGGGACAGCAGGTTTAGCAACGGGTATTTGGAAGAAGAAAATTGTTTATCATAGTGTGTTTTTGGGTGACAAATGATATTTAATAAGCAGGGAAGCGATTTCCCCTGACTTACATCATATCTACTCGAATTACAGGAAATGAAATCTACGCAATATGGTATCTGACGTTTGTATTGGATACATAATCCCACCTTCTCTGCAATCTTGAAGGCTTCTCTCCCCATTATTTTATATCCTAAGATGCAAGAACGCCGACTTCAACCTAAGAAATCAATGTCTAGTGAACTCAGTATGCACAATTAATTCTCATTGACTTAGCTATATTAATTAGATGATGATGATGATGATGATGGTTTTTTTCACCATCACCTTCTTCTTCCATTTCTTCTGCTTTTTAAAGATAATTAACACCCCTGAACAATTAAAGTTATTCTGAATAATTTTTCTTCAATAACTCATCTCCTTAACCTTTTGGTTTGTTTTCAGTGCTGAAAGTCAAACTCAGAGCCTCACAGATACCAAGCAATTGTTCTACCACCGATCTAAATCCAGTCTTAATACTTATTTAAGCAATCCTTTAAACTTAGCTTCATGTTCCAAACATTTCCTATTAAAACACCCTGCCATCCAATGGAGGTCCAGTTTTTCTTCCTTGCTCTCTAACTCTCCACTTTTAGACTTCTGATCTGATGTGAAGCGCACTGCTCCTAGGTCATCACTGAATGCTTACGCTATAGTGGTTTGTTTTCTTAATTTCCTTACTGTTCTTTTCAAATCTACTCCCTCCGTGTGTGTGTGTGTGTGTGTGTGTGTGTGTGTGTGTGTATGTGCATGTCCCATGAGTGTGCCTGTGTTTTCCCTTAAATGTTTCTTCCAAATCTACATTTTTCATCTTTAATTCATCATGTATTCAAATTTTAATCACTTCTCAAAGCTACAATCTTCCAGGAAGATGACTTCAACCATTTTTTTCACCTACTGTCACATCACAATACCTTCTGCAGTGCTCATTCATTTCCTCAACCAGCTCTAGTGCACAGTCCCCTGGTGCAGTGCACATGCTTCTTCCTGAGCACAAGAATTTCTATTTCTGTGTATTCTTTCAGCCAATGGCTTCAGGAGAACTGACTTAGACATTCAAATGCACTAATTTTCTCTGTCCTTCCAGAGATGACATTATTTTCCCTCTACCAAGATTTCATTCTGAAGCTAGTGTGCCTAGTAGGAGACACACAATGGAAAGCAAATGAATACAAACATGATTTCGGATGTTCTATCCCTGAATTCTCTGCATAATTTAGGATAATCTACACAAAAAATGCATGAATTAAAAACATTGAATGGTGAAAGTCAATTTAAAAGTATGTAACGCACCCACACACAGGGCACAGCTCCTTCATTGCCCCATAGGTGTACGGTTGTCGTGGGGCATCAGTGGTGTGTCCTTCTATGGAGGATGGACCACTATCATGAAGTATTAAACATGCTTTGTTTCAGAGATGCTGTGAAACATGAAACCTGAGCAGAGTATCAGCCGAGTACTATTGAAAGGAAAAGCATGCTACATTAACCTGGGAATCTCATTGGTATAGCACAATTAAAGCAATATTTTCCCACATATCACAGTACAACATCTGTCAGCCTTCCAGAGGGGTGGGGCATTCTGTGCCACAGGCATTCCGGAGTCTGGCTCCATCTTGTACCTTGACATCTTTGAGAATCTCAGTTCTTCGATTACATTCTTTTCTTTGGGCAATGTGCAAACTATCTAGCAGAAGTGAGTAATGCCCCAAGAGGTCTCTGGGGGCCAGGACTGAAAAGGGAACATTTCTCTTTCTCTCACATTCCTCTGGCCAGAACTCAGACACATGACTTCATCTTTCTGCAATGGCAGCTATAAATATAGTTTAACTATGTAAGCAGGAGTAGAAGAAAGTGGGGTCTGGAGAAAACTAGCACTGTTTGCATAACAATTTGGGGCCAGAACTAAAAATAGAGTGCTTCTCTACCCATGCTACTCCTAGCTGAAAGAAAGAGGGGCAGTGACCAGGATGGAAGAGTTGTCACTCAAATGGAAGAGTAGCTACCAGAATGGAGTTAGTCACCCGAATTGAGGAGTAGTCAGTGGAATGGTGCACGTTTCCAATTAGTTCTTTTTCAGTTTCAAACTACCATGCCGTGAAAGTAAACATTACCCTGTTTTTCACTTTGTATAAATTCACAACATACATTACTAATTAATCCTTTGAATGTAGTGGGAGAGATTATATGTACTGGTTTGAATCTTACAAAATAGTGCTGTGAAAACATCTGAGAGGTGTCTATTTGCATTGGCTTAGAAATGCAAAAGATCTCAGTAGGAAATTATAACTGATGATGTACCTGGTGTAGAGTTTTGATTAGATGATTTAACAGACATTAACCTATCAAAAAGATAAAAAAAAATAAAAAGAATCAGACAGAAACCCACAAACTAGGGATATCTTTTTTTTCCAAAATATTTTGCTTAAGAAGAAATAAAAAGGATTGTTGTGGGTTTAGCATGACACTGGAAAAATTCTACCAAAAAAAAAGCTCATATATAAATATACACACACACACACATACATGTATGTATCTATTGTATACATGCGTACACATATATGTGTACGTATGTATATAATATTTGCTATACACATGGAAATATTCAGCAAATATGATTAAGTATCCTCTTAAGGGTTAAGTTTGTTGTTTTCTTCTGTCTTCCTCTATATTGTCTACAATGCACTAAACTCACACTAAATATGAAATAAAGACACTTGTGTGAACAGAGGCTTAGAAGTCAGGCGTCCTCAGAAAAACAACAACAAAAGCAGTTCAGTTTGGATACCCACCAGGGAACTGGTTGCTTAGGTCATGGAGGCATTGAGAAACCAAATGAAGACAATGGGGAAATCTTAGCAATTCCCATAGCAGGAGCCGATCCCCATTTTCAGGCTGGAGACACCAGGGGAGGGAGCGGTGTTCCTTCAGCCCAGGGAACAGACCAGGGTCACTCAGTGGATGTTAGATGGGGGCATAGAGGACAAGTCAGGTAGAAGCTACAGATATGGGGAAAATGAAAGAGCTGGCCATAGAGCAGGGGAAACTAATGCCAAGGTGACTGCCTGAGGCGGAGGCGAAGGGAACCACACCATTCTAGCATCATTTCTGTTGCTGTGGTAAACACTAATATCAAAAGCAACGTGGGGGAGGAAAAGGTTGATTGCTGTCTTACACTCCCAGGTCACAGTCCATCACTGAGGCAGGAACTGAAGCAGAAATTACGGAGGCATTTTGTTTACAGGGTTATTTTTGCTCAGCTAGCTTCCTCGCAGATAACTTGCCCAGGGATAATGCTGCCTTCCATAAGCAAGGACCATCCTATTCCATCAGCAGTCAAGACAACATCCCAAATACATTATGCAGGCTAATCTGATAGAGGCATTCTTCGATTGAGGGTTCCTCTTCTGGTATGATTCCAATTGTATCAAGTTGTCAGTAGAAACTAATAAGGGAAGGTGTACTTCACTTTATTAATTTGCTCAATCTCACCTCACCCAACCCCCACCCCCCCAAGCTCCTGGCTGTATTACCATCCATCAAATATGACCAAAGTGAGGCTGGTAGACAAACTAGAAAGCACCCAGGTCCACCTTTCCCCCTGATGATACAGGGGAGGACAAAGAAATATGTGGGACGATTGGCAGTGGCAACAGTGTACTTGGAAAGTTCATAGTCACCATTGAGTTGCCTCATCTGGTGTGATAACTGACATCGTATAGAGCCTCTTAAAGAGTCACTCACTACCAAATGCTTCTTCCTGTGTGGATGCATATGTGCCTGTGATTGCGTGGACACCTATGTGTGGGTGCATGTGGAAGCCAGAAGACAAATAGCCTTAGATGTCACTTATCAAATACTATTAACCTCTGTAGGACGGACAGTATTTGTGTGTTGTTTCTGCCTGGTTGGTGCGTGCACATGTGTGCAAGGTGGATGTGTAAGCACATGCCCAGACAGGCATTGGCTGAAGAAGGATATTGAACATCCTGCTCTACCAATTTCTGCATTATCCCTTTCAGACAGAAACTCTCATTAAGCCTGAAGCTGGGCTGGCAGCCAGCAAGGCCCAGCAATCTTCCTGTCTTCTAGCTCCTAGCTCTGGGGTCACACACACACACACACACACACACACACACACACACACACACACACACACACATCTTTCCCTGCACAGCTAGCACTTTTATGCAGTAAGCCATCTCTCCAGGCTCTCTGTCCACTCTCTTTTAGGATATGTAGTCTCTCAATGGCTTGGAACTCACTTTAACAGCCTGAGCCATCTTGTCAGAGAACCCCAAGGCTCCACCCTTCACCGCCTCCCCAGAGCCGGGATTATAAGTACATGCCACAGTGCCAGTGGCTTGTTTTTCTGTGAAAGGTTGAGATCAAATTTAGCTTTCAAGGCAGTACTTTGCTGACCTAGCTATCTCTCCAGCACCATATTTTTAAATTATAATGTTCAATGAGAGGAAATCACTATCTTGTGTTCCAAAATACATGTGGGAAGTTTGGCTTTTACATTTCTGCTGTCCTTGGAAGGAGTAGGGCCGCAGGCAGAGCCACACATACAGCACCTTGAGGGTCTCCAAGAGCAAGAGTGGAACATGGGAAGAAAATCACGTTCCTGGGGAATCAGAGTAGCAAACCCTTTAAACACCAACGTGACAGAATCTGTTGATAAACCCAGGGAATTTCACAAACACTTTCCCATTGCTCCTCCACCTCTCCTAGCCTACAGACTCCCCTCAGGGCTTAGTTTGTAACCACACAGATACCCCCGGACTATGATTTCAGACAGGTAGCCCTCTGAAAGGAGATAGGTGTGACACCATAGTAGCAGCAATAAAAGAGTCGAACGCAGGAAGAGTCTCAGGGCAGTAATGCGTATTTCTTATCCAGCAGTGCTAAACCTTATTACGGAAATGTCTAGAACCATGCAAAATGCTTTAATGGCTCATAAAAATAGTTGGGGCTCTGCACAACTTTAGCCGAGTGGATGTCAAAGGAATCCTCAAAGGATAGTATCTAATGCGCCTTTTGTCTGCGAAAGCCTGGTTTTCAGTTTTACTGTTTTCTTCTGGAGAGGATGTCATTTCATGAAGAGATCCTCCTGAACTCAAAATTGCAGTTATGACACAGCCATCCTCCATCGGTTGCCTACCCTTGGAGCAAGGCATATTACCACGCTAGCCGGGAGCTTTTTCTTCAGTGAATACTACCTCTCTCAAGAATCTTGGTAAGGACTGGCAGCAGCGCTGACCATGCGCTTGGCATGTCTTAACTTGGTATCCCACAATTCTTCCTCAGACTCACGATCTTACCCTTAATTCCGAGTGTTTCTGTTTTAACAAGGTGATGAAATGTCCTTGTCATTAAGAAAGATAATGTATCCTGTCTTACTCTTGAGGGGAGCTACTTTCAATATCTGGGCATTGTGGGTATCTTTAACACCTCTGATAGCTATTCAAGAACAGACTTGTGCCAGAAGATTGATGAGTGTGGACTTAGTGAAAGCAATTCCATGTATTAATTGAGTACATGTCAAAATTACACATAATTAAGCTAGGTGTGGTGGTACATGCCTATGGCCCCAGCCCTTGGGCAGCTAAAACAGAAAGATGATGAGTTTATGGCTAGCCTGGGCTATAGCCATGAGATCTTGTCTCAAAAGAAAAAAAAAAACCAAGGTGGGCTGGAGATCTATGATGTGAGCTTGAGGACCTGAGTTTGAGTCTGCAGAGCCCACATAAAAAGCTTGGCACAGTGGATCATGCCTGTAAACCCAAATATAACACACACACACACACACACACACACACACACACACACACACACCAAATAAGTGAATAAATGAATTAGTGAATATAAGTACCATGCTCAGCATGAGGAGTTGCAGTCTCTCTCTATATATAATTATTATACAATACATTATATATTATGACTATTATATATGTATATATATATTACATTACATGAGTCACTATGCTCTGCATGTGGTAAGAAATTCTACCTTCAAAGTTACTGTTATAAAAGCAAAACTTGTGACATACATCTATTATGTAGGAAGTAGAGATAGGAAATCAGGAGTTCAAGGCCAACCGTGGCCTCATATGGTCCTTTACACACACACACACACACACACACACACACACACACACACACACACACACACACACACACACACACCACTACCACCACCACCACCACTTCAATAGCTGTTAATTAAATGAATGGATGGCTAGAACCTGAACAGAAAGGTGTCAATTCTCAGAGGCCGGGAAAATGTACTCATATGTTTATTGCATATGCTTGAGAATGGACATCAAAAATTAGCAGAAGTAAAATATTTCTAAAGTAACATGTGGAACTTTTTGCTGCCCAATGGGACTGTTAAAGTCTAGAATGATCCATGACAAGAGAAAAGGTGTCACACTGGGGAAGTGCTGATTTCAGCTAACAGACACATTCTTGTATAAGCTTCATATCTAGATATGTACACAAATGTATATAAATGTAAAATCATGCTTCTTTTAGACTTATGAATATATGTAACACTATAAAAATTTAATTTTCCGTATGTACATGAAATTATAATTATATAACAAAAATAATTGTCCTAAGAAACTGATTCTTAAACAGAAGTATAATAAATAGAAGGTTTACTTTTATTGTGTAGGACAGTAAGAGCCACTCCTCTCAGCAAGACAACGGGTCCTTTAACATGGGACCTAGGTCATTTCAACGTTTTGGAGCCACTGGATTCAAAATTCCAGGTAAAGATCAATACATTTAATGGATAGAAGATAAACAGCTCTTGTCTTTTACAAATTGTACGTACTGGAAATCCTGCTGACAGCTTTGGCAAGCAGTTCTTATGAAGAAAATCTTTGCTAAAGTACAAAATGCACTGAGGATGGGAGGGGAAAGGGGGATGATTTTACAGTAGAAATACCCCCATAAAGCCCTCCTGTCATCCAATGTCTTCCCCGCCAATCTCTAAGCTGCCAGTTTCTGCTACCTGCCATAGGAAAATGAATTGAGGAACATAACCAGAGGGAGAGTTCAAAGTCATTGGGTCTGTGGTGGCTGAATTGGCCAAGGCTAAGGATTGCTTCTCCAAGCAACCGGGACTTCTTGAACTTAATTTACAGCATGTCAGTACCTTCCGGATCATGCTCCTGAGCCTAGGCCAAGTGGAGTGAGATGTCTTTAAGCAGGGAGCAATGTCTTCTCAAGAGAACATGAGCCCTGGAGACCTATGTGGATTTCTTACAGCCTTTTGCCCCTCTGGCATTTTCTAATACACTTGGTTGGGTCACAGGCTACTTTCAATAGTTTTAGCTTCTCAGTGTAGTACTGCTAACAACACCAGCAAGCTCTTCCCTTGGACAATGAAAGCACTGGATCCAGATAAAATATCCATAAGGTCAATACCAGTGGCATTGTTCTCCCTATGTATGTTTGTGCTTTCAAGATATCTTTATTATAAGGTTAAGTTCAAGAAAGATTCATTTTGCTAGAAGACACACAATTAAAACAAACGATTTTCAAAACATACTGGCTTTCTGTGGTAGTGTTTCCAACTCTATGCTGTTAAATGGCTACTGGTAGAGGTTGTATTATAGTCACCCAATAATTCAGTTTTTATGTTTATATCTTACTTTATTTCAAAATTAAGATGTTAACAGCTGGGCGTGGTGGCACACTCCTTTAATCCCAGCACTTGGAAGGCAGAGGCACTCCAATAGCTCTGAGTTTGAGTCCAGCCTGGTCTACAAAGTGAGTCTAGGACAGCCAAGGCTACACAGAGAAACCCTGTCTTGAAAAACCAAAAAAGAAATTAAAAATTAAAAGAAAATAACTCAATGAGGAAATCAAGGAGTAGACCGGAAGACTAGTGGCAATGTGGTCTTATGTATGTGATCTTTCTACCTAGTGTTCAGTATTAATTTCTGAGTTGCCCAAATAGATGACCCAGCAACGATTTTATTTTGTGAATACTCAGAAGAAGGAATAAAGCATCCTGTCCATTTCGGACCCAATTATGGTATGTCACATGGTCCTGTGGCCAAATACATCTGGTGAAGCAACAGCAGCAACAATAGGTTTCATAAATAGCTCATGTTACACTTCTCTACAAAGTTCTACATCCTCATGGGGTCATCCTAGAGGCAGCGAGGCAATGAAAAATATCAACAGAAAACAATCCAACATGAAGGCAAACATCAGCTTATAACAATGATATGACCAGTTGAGTCCACAGCGAGAATTTCCAGGATCATGTTTGTACCCTCCCCTTCCTCCAATGCTCCCCAGGTACTTCCTACACTCCCCCAGGAATGGCAAATAGGTTTTTATTTTAGGTTATAACTTAGCTCAATTTTCTGTTAGTGGAAGCTACCATTTACTGAATTCTGAGAACCCTCTGAGCCCAGTGGGAAAGAGTAAGGCACTAACTGAGCAACACTGACCAGGAGGAGGAGAGGGAAGGGAAGAAGAGGGTGGTGTGCGTCCTGGCTGCTTCTGAGGTCTAGTGCTTTCCAGTTCTTTGAGACTCATGATATTCCAGAGTTGTAATAAATTAGCATTATGATGCTTATATTCCTTTTCTTCAGACCTTTTTATAAAAGATAATCAAGACTCTACATGACATGGAAAAAATGAATGATTCTCCCTCCTCTTGTGATTGCTTCCATGCATTTTTGTTCTTATCTTTTAAAAAAAGTAGCAATGGTCATAACATATTCCATATGTTGGGGGAAAAATACCTCTCTGGTTCAAACAGAGCTTCTTTGGGCTGTAAAGGAAGAAGAGAAAAAGAGATTCCCATGGCTACTATCCAGGCTGTGTTTTCTCTCCTATCACTTGAGAAACCCTCCATTATATTAATTTACCCTTGAGCCAGGAATACTAGTTCCAACACGACTCTGCTTCCAGGATGTAGGTAGTGACTTGGAATCCTATTATGCAAGGTCAGATCATGCCAGGCCACACTTGGGTCATGTGACCATGGAAGACTCTGAAGATATGGTTTGGTCCTTCAGGAATATGGGATGTGTTGTGGACTTTATCATGATGGAAAGGACAAATGCAGATGCATGTTGCCAGTGAACTCTTGAGTGCGCACAGCGTGAGAACATCAGACGTGGAATTCCAAGAACTTTAAATGCCGTGGGAAGTGAAATTCCAAGGAAAGACACAGCATCTAACATGTGACCATCTTCCCATTAGTTATTTCATTAGGAGTCAGTGGCCTTCACCAGGCTAGTGGGTTGCCAAAACAACCAATAATTCTATGGGATTTTAAAATAAATATTTAATGAATCTCTAACAGGGATTGGAATTTGTATAATAATTTAAAAATTACATGGTAATGATGATATTATCTTGGCAGTTATTGTTAATTTCCACATAGAGTGATGTAAGATCAATCCATAACACGAGGAACTAATGTCCTCCGAGAGTGAAGGCACTCCTAAACTGGTAGGTAAATTTCTTTATACAGATGTTAGATGTATTTACATTTTTACTGTTGAACTAGAAATCCATTTGCTAGAATGTGAACAGGTGTCTTTGAAGAGATATCACAGTGGGGAGTGTTCATGGAATTTCCATAGCTAGTTGCAGCCCAATAGCACATACTTCAAAACATTTCAGCTAAATTAGCAGATCCATTTTTGTGTTATATGGGGGTGGAAGAAGCCAACCTTTTTAAGCTCTTGGCAATTAATCAGACCTTGTTTCAGCCTTCAATTTATGAAATGAAAAAAGTCTCAACTAAGAACTCCTACCTTGGCAGAATTTAAAAAAGAAAAAAAAAGAAAAGAAAGAAGGAAGGAAGGAAGGAAGGAAGGAAAGGAAGAAAGAAAGTAACTCATCCAACAATGAAGAAAATCAATGTGAAGCCAGCAGAAAGGGGAAAAAGAAGACCAGGCATGGAGGTTTGAAAGTATAGTTCCTGTGCATGATGGATGACACTTTCGCAAATAATCTTGGTAGCTTCTACTATACAACATGACTTCTGAATCAATAAGGGCTTGTGTGACAAGAAGGCCTTTTCTTGGTGGCTGTCCCTTTGGAGAAATCTCAGAACCAGGACTGACACATTTAAAATAGGGACTGGAAACAGATAACCACATCTTCCCAGTAACATTATCAAAGCATGGTGTGTGTGTGTGTGTGTGTGTGTGTATGTGTCGGGGGTGGGGGAAGGGTGTCACAGTTTAGCTCTAGGCCACGCTTGCTATTTTATCACAAAGCTCATTTTGAACTTTTATTGGTACATACTTCAATTCACATTTTCCAACCACCTCTATAGCTAAATGTGGCTGTGTGAATCAATTCCAGTATATGGTACTTCAACCCAGGCATGACCAGTTGACAAAGAAATCCTGCCTTGCTCAGAAGACTTTATCAGGTCAGTCTTATACTTGTTGAACTGGGAGTCCCTCATGGGGATGCTATGTTGGAAGGTTGGCTAGGAATTTGTCCTCAGAGAAAAGCCATCATTATAAATAGGCATTATTTCTTCATGAAGTAAGTCATAGAGACAGTGATCTGTTAGTTTCAGTTTTTAAATAGTTAATTCTTTTAGTCAAAAATATGCCTCAAGACATGCATGGTATATATTCACTTATAAATGGATATTAGCTGAACATAGATGTCCTCTGAGAGTCTCTACTCAGCAGGATGGAGATGCTGAGAACTCCACAGATGCTGGAAACTGGAATTGCTACCGGACTCCAGGTGAGAGTGGTATGGAAGAATGGGGGCATAGAAGGCCCCAGAGGGTCCAGGAGCCCCACAAGAAGACCATCAAGGCTGGTGGTTCTGGACCCAGGGGGACCTGTGCAAACTGCTCTACCAACCAAGGACAATGCACGCAGTAAGCCTAGACCTACTATTCAGATCTAGCCAATGGACAGCTCATTCTCCACGGTTGTGGGCAGAGTGGGGACTGCCTCTGACATGAACTCTGGTGCTCCCGATTTGATCACTTCCCTTTGGTGGGGAGGCCCAGTGGCACACAGAAGATGGAGAAGCAGACTGTCTAGATGACACCTGATAGGCTGTGATCATATGGTGGGGGAGGAGGACCCCTTCTGTCAGAGGTCTAGGGGAGGGGAACAGGGTGAAAGAAAGAAGGGGAGGGGGGAACGGGAAGATGGAAGTGAGGGGATAATAATCAGGATGTAATCTGAGTAAGTTATAATAAGAAATTTAATCCCTCAAATTTCCTCAAAATAAGGATATTTTTTAACTGAAATAATATGCTTGTTAGGTGCAGCCGTCTTTTAGATAAGTACTCACTCCTCCATATATAAAAATTTTGGGGTAACCACCAAAATCCCCAAGTCCCTTACTTCTCACATTTCTACTATGACATACACACAGAATAACATATCACACAGAGGTATAACATGTATGCTGGGTTATTTTGTAGATAGGATCCTACAACCATGTGTTATAATGGGAAATGTATATCAGCTTCTGCAGCTTGATTCCTGGTGCAAAAAATTCCTCTTGAATGGGGTTGTTTAGGAAAACATTTGTTTTGCTTTTGACCTTTGACCCCTAATTCCTGCCATCAAGCTCCCAAGACCTTTGCCATTTCTGAGGGATGCTAGGAGCTACTCATATGTTCAGGGTGAAAAAAAAAAAACATCTTTGGTGGTCCCTGGTGAGCCCATAGAGTGCCTGAAGATAGAGACCAGTTCCCAAGGGAGCCACCTATGTGATAAGCTTGGAATCTGTAGCCCTGTCTCCAACTACAGAAAAGAGAGAAAAGGCTGAGTAAGTCACCAATGTCCAGTGATTTAGCCAACCATGTCTCTGTTAGGACTCCTGCAGAAAAGCTGAGAAGGACCAAGTTTAGAGAGCTTCAATGTTGGAAAATTTATTCCCATGCCAGGTGGGTGGGGTACCCCAACTATATAAGCATCGAAGATGCGACATTCAGGACCTTCCCAGACCTTGCTCTGCATAGCTCTTCATCTGTCCATTTGTCTCTACTTTTATTATGCCCCTTATTAATGAGCTGGTATGTATATGTGAAATATTCTCCTGAGTTCTGGGAACTGCTCTAGTAGATTTCCTGTGCCCAAATAAGAAGTCATGGGAACCTCAGCTTATAGTCAGTTGGTTAGAAGCCTAGGTCAGAACCTGGGAATTGCAACTCACACTTGAAATGGAGGCCGGTACTGTAGCATGGAGCTCCTCAGTTGTGAGCAATGGCACTATTCCCACGATACTGTCAGGATGCAATGGAGTTAGCTACAGGAGACCTTGCCAGGCCCCTTATAGAATTGTTCTGAGTCTGGAGGGTAACCCACACATCTCCACACAAAGGTGTGATATCAGGTGGTGTATCAGATTAGGAAAAGCATTTCCCCAGCCTCAACAGACATTACAATTCAATTCTAAGCATTGTTCTTTGTCTTTCTAACCAATAAACACATCTACCGCAAATAGTACCTTAGCCAAGTTTAGCCTGTTCTCAAGCCTACAAAATACAGGGCCTACGATGACAGCCTCTGTGTTAAATTTCCGAGACATCTTGCTGTTTGATTGCTTGCTTCTTCTCTTCCTTTCTACATGACACGCAATAAAAAAAAAATGCTGGACTAAAAGTGCGGCTGAAGCATTAAATTCACCAGAAGACGCAAAAGCAATGATTTATGCCCCACACCTAAAATGTAATCATCTAAGCCCAAGACTGTTGGTGTGAAAAGTCACAATCATTGTCAGTCATATGAAGGGCCAAATATTCCATTCGGATGTTTAACATTAAGCAAACAAAAGATTTAGATAACACTTGATTTTTTTTTTTTGTTGTTGTTAAAGCTTTCGAGCAAATATTTAATGTATGCTAAACATTAATCGAGATGAATTCACCTATGCATTCATTATAAATTGTTTGATAAGATGCTGCTACTTTAAAATGATATACAGGTGTACCTTCACTGACAGAATTATTCAAAGTATGCTTTCAATTCGTTGTCTGATTCCACACATAAATTTATATAATATGTCTTTAGAGATATATGACAACGGAGTAATTTTGCTGAAACACTTCCCATTAAGGAAGTATTTTCTAGGACAGTATATCATGAAGAAGCATATGGAATACGCATGTGCCCATTAAGTGATTATTTTCTATAGTTTCTGAAAACAAATTTACAAAACAAAACCAAATGCAGCTGTATGAATAGGCTTTAGATATGAAACAAAAAGCCAGGCAGAGCCCTAAGTAAGTTCAGGTCACCCTGGTTTGCACAGTATGGTGCCCTATAGAATTGTTTTGCTAAAATACTGTAACTGTTCTACTAATCTTCAGCTGTGGCTGCGTCGCATTACAGTTACATTGTGGTGGACTCAAGACCATTGCTCTGGGCCTTCATTTTAGTAAGATCCAGGTCTAGGAAAGGAGAATGTCAAATTTTACATTGTTTCCATTTTAGAAGGATTCCTACACCAGACCCTTACCTTTTCTTGGTGGGCAAGAAGTAAGAGGTTGACACAGTTATAATCTTTGTTTCTCATTAATCCTGGTAAAAGCAAATATTTAGCCAATATAAATCAAGCATTGATCTTGTACTAGATGAAGCTGGGATTATTTGGAGGGGTGCTAACGTATACACGAGTGTGTGTATGTTTGCATGTCTGTGTGTGTGAGCATGTGCGTGGGGGGAGGTGCTCATGCATGAGCTCATGTGCATATACTCAAACACATGTGTACATGGGGTGTGCATGGGGTGTGTGTATGTGTGTGTGTGAGAGAGGGGGGACACATGTGTGTAGGGGGAAGTGCTAATGCATGAGCTCATGTGCACACACTTACACACTTGTGCACGAGTGTTCATGGTGTGTGTGTGTGTGTGTGTGTGTGTGTGTGTGTGTGTGTGTGTGTATTTAGGCCAGAAGTCCATATATGCCTCAATTGCTATCCACCTTATTTTTGAGACAAGGTCTCTGTCTAAGATTACAGGAGAAAAAAAAATCTAGGTTCTGCAAGAGGTTAAATCCCCTAGAGACAAAATATTAAGCAATGAGAGTGACACGCTGCAGAAGAGAGCCAGGCCATGGATGAAAATGCTCAAAGAGCCGCTGGGGTTCTGATGTTTGTCTCCATCATGATAGCCGTAAATCAGCGAAGGATCTGGAGACACAATTGTAGAGTACTAAAGTGAGAGTGGGGAGAATATTTCCCATGAGCGCAAATTCACATTTGTAGACTTTTTCCCACGTAGGTGAGAATTTAATTTACCTCCAGAATGCAATATCCACAAATTGTGCTTTTTTGTGCCACTTTCAGCAGATTTTTTTTTAGTTCATAATTTTCCTCTGGCCTTGGTTGTAAGATATTTATGCTTGACTGTGTTCATTGTTTTTTGTGAACTTATAAAAATTGCTTTTTTATTAGTCTATAAAAGCCATGTTTGGAGACAGCCTAAAATAAAAATTAATGCAACTTATCACCCTATAGCACGGAACAAGTGCCTGCTTCAGTCTCTTATTTAAGCACCGCAGATGCATTGAAACCTAATAAAAATTGTTCCCCGGCCCATCAACCCTCACCAAGAAGCAAAGAGCTGAGGTCTGTGAATTGCCCACCATCAAAAGGGAGGCTTTCTGAAAGCTGCAGTATTAAAACTGAGCAGGTTTCCACAGCTCCAGGCAGAAAGTCTGGGCTTTGTGAGGAATTGGATGTTCATCACGTAACATCCATTCTTTTATCACCTTTGCTTTAAAAAAAATATTGTCCTTTTGATTGAGGTATGACTTATTCTGGCTTTGAAATCCATCTTCCCGGATAGAAAAGAAAGCTGCATTCCCTGTGGTATTTGAATAATAACTGCAGGTAGCAAGACCTATGAGGTTTGCTAGCTTAAGGCATGTTTAATAACCATCTCTACCGGGCCACATGGGGAAGGGCGATAGGAAATATGTAAAAGGAACAGGTCTGGAAAAGCATTGCAATGCAATAATAATAGTTATTATATTCTAACATAAATGACAGCATACAGCCGTGAAGTTGTAAATGCCTCTCAGAGAGGCTATGCCTTGTAGTCCACTTCAGAGTGGTGTCCATAGATGCTGTGTGTCATTAGAACACAGAGTTCTGGCGGGGGGGGGGGGGGGGGAAACAGAGAGACAGACAGAGAGACAGAGACAGATAGACAGAGCCACACAGAGAGAGACAGGGAGAAAGACAGAGAGAAACAGAGAAAAACAAACAGACACACAGAGAGAGACAGAGCAAGACAGAGACACATAGACAGCAACAGAGAGACAAAGATGATAGACAGAAACAGAGACACACAGAGAAAGGGAGACTGAGACAGACACACACAAACACAAACACACACACACAGAGACAGAAAGAGAGACAGAGAGAAAGACAGAGAGACAGACACAGAGAGAGAGACAGAGAGAGAGACAGAGACAGAGACACACAGAGAGAGACAGAGACAGAGAGGCAGAGACAGACACAGACAGAGACACACAGAGACACAAAGACACAGAGACACAGAGACACAGAGACACAGAGACACAGAGACAGAAACAGAAACAGAGAGACAGATACAGAGAAAAGGAGACAGAGACAGACACATAGAGACAGAGATTCAGATAGATAGATAGATAGATAGATAGATAGATAGATAGATAGATAGATAGATAGAACTAGCAAATGTTCCCATCTCATTTGCTTTCCACCCCATCTGCACATGGCATAGGCCCACAGCCTTTAAAAGGTGATGCTTTTGCTTGTACACTGCCTTCTTCTGGCTCTCTGCCCCTGACCTGGGTCAGGAATCTTCATAAGAACAGCCTGCCCTTGTCTTCATCAAAAGCAGAGCTGCAAAGTGTGGGGGAGGAGGCTGGTGGGGAAACACCACCCCAATATTTTTTTTTCAGTCAAATGCTCTTCAGATGTATTCTTGGGGACGCATCTATCACTGAGTGGTTGTTCCTTCCCATGGCCGTTCTATTTCAGCTAGCCCCCTGATCCCTTGTCTTGACTAGGAAAATCAAATGATGTATCCTGTAAGCTTGTGGGAAAGTATGCCGGCTCTCAAGAAGCTCGTCAAAATGATGTGTGTAAAGCACAGCCACCGTGGAAGGATTCTAGCTAAATAGATACCATCTGCACCCCAAGTGGAAACATGTCCAACTTCTGAGGTGATGATCTCTGAGCTATTGCTCTTTGGGGGTCCATTCATGGGTCTAGGCCCTGCGTTCCCGGGACACAGACCAACTTAGATGTACAAGGAAGGCCTTCTGAGAGGCTGCCCCCCACCTCCGCGCGTTCCTCGAGGTTCCAAACCCAGCAAGCCAAAAAAAACTTTTTATCCTAATATAGAAAAGAATTAGGATGCGAACACTTCTTTGCTGAAGGCTGCATGCTGGGAAGAGGGGGAAAAAATGGCGTAGCCGTCTCTCTGGCAAGAGTTGGGGCTGAATCATCACGGGAGCGTTTGTGGTGAAAACTGCATTTTTCTCTTCACTAGTGAAGTTATTATCACTGAGTTATGGACAGCAAGTCCAGAGTGATTTTGGTAACATATACTCTTTTCATATTTTAAAATCACATAAAGTTTGGCTGAAACAGAACAAAACATCCAAGACTATGTCATCCTGAGAGGAGAGCAGATAGGAGGAGACCCTAAGGGAAAACAAAGTTGGCTGGGAGCTAGGAGAGAAGAGCCAGCAAAGCAATGAAAAGGATCTGCTTTTTTTTTTTTTTTAATCTAAGGGAGGAGATTGTGTCATATCCCCATGATCACGAACAACCAAAGGTCACCCAAGTGGACACTTTTCCCAGAAGCGTCCACGAGACAGGCTACAAAACTTGGTTCTGTGTCACTCATCCTGTCAGGAGAAGCTGTCTTATCCCCGATGAATGCCAGCATCCTTTTGCCTGCACTGCCTCACTGATGAGAGGTTTTCTCACAGTAGAAAGGGTAGGGAGGCACACAGAAGGAAGCCCCCATGAATAGGACCCCATAGAGGTGGCCTGTCCCATTTCTAATGCCCTCCCTTCCTGCCCTGTCCACATCTCCACCTGGCTACTGCAAAAGAGTCTGGTGACATCCCTTACCACTAGTCTTTCCTGTCACCAACTCACCCACACAGCTTTTGTCTGATCCTTCTAAAGGATTACACCGTTGCCTACAATGTTCCCTGTGCCTAGTTTTCTGATAAGCTGTGCAGCTTTCCAAGTTTAACATCTATAAAACAAGGATGGTCCCCCTCCGGAAGCTCTTACTAGTGTTCCTGAACAAGATTACTTTCTTCTTGATACTCAGCTATGTTCCTTTAAAAGCATCAATATGATTATTTGTATGCGTGTGTGTGTGAATGCATATGTATGCACATGCCATCCTACACGTGTGGAAATCAGAGGACAACTTTGTGATTCCCTTCTCCCTCCATCTTTATGGGGAAGTTCTGGGGGTAGAATGTTGGCCATCAGGTTTGGGTTAGCAGCTGCCTGCTGAGCCATCATCCTAGCCCTTGCACCCTGTTTTGATTTAGTCACCCCTTAGTTTTGTCATTCTCATCAGTGGGCAACGCCTCCCATGTATCTGCTTCTCAGACCTGTCCCTTGGCCAAGCCCCTCTGTGGAGGTCCTCTTCCCCTACACTAGATGCATTTCATGTGTCAGAACTTCCAGAACACGCAGTGCTTGTGCTTTTGTAGTTTTGGTCTTGCTCAAGTTCATCTGGATATTCCTAAAATGATCATGCGTTTATACCTAACGTCTTCTTCAACACTGGAAACTGGGTTTAATGGTACATTCCTTTAACACCAGAACCTCAAAGACAGAGGCAGGAGGGTCAGATGTTCAAGGCAATCCTCAGCTATCCTGTGGTTAGGGCTAGCCTGGACGTGTACATCTTTTGTGATTTCTTCTTTTGTTTGATTGGTGCTCATTATGGGCTTCCCATGGCTGCTGGGCAGCAGCTACTGGTTAATTTGATTTCAGGAAAATCATAAAACCTTTAAGAGATTAAAGCAATAAGGGAGGAAAAACAAACTTCAGGGCTGGAATGATTTAGCCTTTAGCTCTTCTGCTTCCAGTGCTTTGGGGGCTCGAATGCAGAGTTGGGGGCTATGGCTGTGCTTTGTGTGCTTTGATTTGGTTTTGATACCTTATTTTTGATATTTTAGAAGTTGCTTTTTGGGGGGGGGCAAAATATTCTCAGGAAGAAGCAATATTCTCTTCTGTGTTGTTATTTTGCTGAATTGTTTCTGTAATACAGGAAAGGGCAGTTCTGTGAAAATATGAAGTGTGCTAGCGAACGCATGTGGTACTGGCATTCTGGAGGCTGAGGCCGGGGGATCACCATAAATGCAAGGCCACTCTATTGCCCAACTCACAAGGGGCAGGGGGAGGGGAAGGAAAACTATTGACAAAACACTAAGTAGCAAATGTAAAGTGGGATTGGAAATTTGAGGTATCCAGAGATATTGCAGGTTGGCACATTTATGATCTGGGATGGCAGGAGGAATTCTGAGATAGGAATCAGGTTATCATCTCAGAATGGCATTTATGAAGGAACGCCACAGCATGAGTCAGGTCTCCTGGAATATAGCTCCTTGTCAAGCCATCAGGCTGTGTTATACAGATTTCCCAAATGCATTACCCAGGAGGAAATTAATGGTACGATGTCTGTTGTTTAAAACTAGGGCTCTGCAGGGCTTAACAACTAGGCTCCAAGATAACCCTAAGGTGCGTACCTTTTTCTTACTTATGCCTACATGTTTCTCTGCTCTGTGCATCATTCATCCCAGTCACTGTCAACCAGAGTGTCAGTTCTCCCTTGTTCTTCTGCCATAACCAGAGAGAACGAGAGCTGCCCTGGAGGGATACAGCAGCTCCCAGCTCCCAGCGCACAAGCCATCTGGAAACTCACGTCCCCTGTAAGAGGTGCCACAGGGTAACAACAAGGCAGCTGATAGGTTATCAGCAGTTTGGGTCATTTACACTGAAGGAGATTCGCATACTGGAGTAGCTACATGGCCATCATTTTCTTCTTGAGTGTGGGCATGATACATCCGAGTTAGGTCATACAAATCTTGACAGTGACTTTTATCAGAATGAACTCACAAAGGCCCATGATGTAAAAGAGTTTCAGAACTGAGCAAGAATCAGAAGCCCTAAAACACGTTGTCTCTCGCAGACACATTTTGACTCACTGTCAGGACAAGGTGATCAATATTTATTCAAAACAGCAGTCTTGTGTGTGTGTGCGCGCACAAAGGTAGTTCTGTTAATGTGACACATGGTTGCTGATGAGTCAACTTGTCCTAGGTTTCTCACTTCTGTATATAGCTATTTTTTTTTTTTTTAGTAGACCAAGCTTTCAGTGATAAAATTTAGGGAAGAATGAACTGAATGAAATAATTATGACATTTATATTTAGGAATACAATTCCAATTACAGTAATGCCTACGTTATCACATACCTAGAATAATGTAAAAACAGAAACAAACAAATAAACAAAAAATCTCTGTGAAGAAAAATTGCCAACTCTTTGGAAAAATTAAAGGACGCCATGATAAATAAAAGCATGTTCCATGCTCACAGATTGAATATCAAAAATTTTATTCAGTTATTTCCAGAGTTAGGAGAAAATTCTAAAGAATATTTTATTAATTATGCTCTACTTTGGTCATTGTAGAGCATTAATTCAAAATGTTGAGGGCACCCTATTCACCAGTGAGGGCTACCTCACATCTTAGCAAAATCTAAGGCAGCCTCATCTGCATCTTTACAATTGAGTCACTATGATAAGTGAGATGGTCAGATATGTGTGCAGAAAGAATATTTAGCATCAAGATACAAAAGGTTGCCAAATTACATCTAACCTAGCACAGCAAGGCTGTGGACAGTAGGATATGTAGAGAGACAGGTCATAGTGTAACTGTCCTTGTCAGGGTTTCTATTGTTGTGACAATACACCATGACCAAAAAGCAGGTTAAGGAAGAAAGAGGTTGTTCAGCTTATACTTTCACATCACTGTTTATCACCAAAGGAAGTCAGGACAGGAATTACAACAGGGAAGGAACCTGGAGGCAGGATCTGATGCAGAGGTCAAGGAAGGATGCTGCTTACTGGTTTGCTTTCTTAAAGAACTTAGGATCACCAGCCCAAGGATGGCGCCACCTACCATGGGCTGGGCCCTCCCCTGTTGATCAC
Organism: Acomys russatus; assembly: GCF_903995435.1. NCBI lineage: Eukaryota > Metazoa > Chordata > Mammalia > Rodentia > Muridae > Acomys > Acomys russatus. Next base: position 30,980,856 of record NC_067139.1, on the reverse strand, counting down.
TAATTGAGAAGACGCCTTACAGCTGGATCTCATGGAGGCATTTCTTCAAGTGAGGTTCCTTCCTTTCTGATGACTTGTCTTGTGCCAAGTTGACACACAAAAAAAAGTCAGCCAGTACAGTAACTAATGTTCAACCCACATTGGTAAAGGCACAGTTTCTTCAGGATTTTCTAATCTTTCCAAATGGTTTGATGTGACCACAACAATGCCTCCTGAGATTCTCGTCCATTTTGTTATGGTCGCTGTTGACATAGGGAGGAGATATGTGGAAATTGTCATGTTTATTTAAAAAATATAGAATCCCCCAAGTTATTGCCTACCTAGAAAACAGTGGAAAACCACTGTGCCATGAAAATTACAAATATTATAGAAGTATATTTAATACAAATGATATGTCAATATATAAATAATATATTCACAAGTGATAGGCGTTCTGAAGAAACATCAAAGCTGGAGGGCCAACAATCTCAAGTTTCAAGACTTATTGTGTAGCTTCATTATTAAGACATGTGGTACTGATTTAATAATTTGACAGATAAACCAATGAGGTAGAAGAGTAGATCCAGACATTGATCTGGGAATCTATTGTCAACAGAGGTTTTACAAAGGTATCTGAGGGTAAAGTGAGTATTGTATTGATGTTGGAAAAGTTATGGGTTAGTTTGGGCCCATATTAGAAGCGACAATGAAAAGGAAAAGTTTGGCTAATTGAGCAAACAAAACTTGTTTATTAAGGTGTACAAATAAAAGAGAGGTGATGTGAACTGGAGAAGAGGTTGAGAGGTTTCAGAGCAGAAGAAGATATTGTGAGTGCAGAGAGAACAAAGGAATCACGTCAGAAACTCCTACATGTCAATAATACAAAGACTTGCCCGTAGAAGAGCGAACTAAGGATTTTAACAAGCCCTTCTCAAAACACCACAGGCATATGAAAAGTGTCCATCCTCATTAAATGCCAAAGGGAGTATAATTAATACAGAAATGTGAAATGTCTACACTCCAACTAAACTAGCTAACATGATAAAGAGAGACTAGATGAAGAGACAGTTATGTAGGGCAGCCAGCTAACAGCATCCACCTTTGATGGTGTGAAAACTGGCAAACTTGCTTGAGAAATAACTTGACAGTGTCTACTAATGTATGCAGAATATGATGCGACACGATTTAATACTTACAATCCCCACAGTGTATGCCCAACACAATCCTATGTCTCTGAAACAAAACAATAGTGATCTTATACACACCACTGTGTGTGTGAGCCAAACAGCTATGAGCGAGCATGTAATGTGTCCTGGACATAGATTCCATAAGTACACAGCAGTGAGATTTAACAGGCCTCTGCAACTGCCATGTGTTTTGTGATGAATGAACCACTCCAAAAATACCACCGAGGGAGAGAAATCAGAAATTAAAACACACACACACACACACACACACACACACACACACACACAAACACACACACACACACACACTGTATAGTCCACTTATATAAATTCCAAATGCTGGATAAACTGAACTCTATTGACAGAATTCAGGCGACTGGTGCTTCTTCAGGTAGAGGGATGCACTGACTCTGGGAAAAGTTGTCAGCTGAGCAGTTAGTGCTTTATTTCGCATGTTTCTACACATATGTTACATAAAGAGATTGGTATCAGCTCAAGACCAAGGTCTCAGCACAAAGGAGATTTATTTGTCCCCCAAGAGACAGAGGGCAGAGAATATCAGACAAAAACAGGAGATAAAGGATGAGGGAGAAGGAGAAAGAAACAAAGAAGAGGGAGAGAGAGTGTTTGCCTAGGAATGGACTGCCTCTGGATGGAGAGGAGACAGACATGGCCTGCAGAAAAATGGTGGTTTGTAAAGGAAACCTTGTGTTAGGATGAGGTATTTTAATTTAAGTTAGGTATGTTAATTAGGTGAGCCAACAGGGGCTTTTGATTGGTGGAGTTCAACACTTTGATAGCTGGACCTTGGTAGTCAGCCTCAGGAGGAGGAGGAAGTGGCCAAATAAGGGACTAGACCTTGGTGGCTAGCTTTAGGAATGTAGTCTAACAGATTTTAGCAAGGCAGACAGTATGGGGGAGAAGGGCAAGACCTGCCAGAGCCATGCCAGAGCCATTACACTTGGACTAAGAATTTATTTCTCTTTAGACATAGACTATGTCGTCCACAGTTGCCTATAACCTTGCACCATAATCCAGGCTGGCCTCAAGCTTGCAACTACCTGAGTGCTGAAATTGCAGACATATGCCCAGTCACTAAAAACTTCCTTAGAACCAAGTGCACACCCGCAATTGCCTCTTCTGTTCAGTTTAAAACGCCTAGTGCATTTGTTGCCGATGTTGTTCCCGGCCCCTGAAATGGCTGTGCGATGTGCACACCTTTGCCTAAGATACTCAGGAAATTCCAACCTCCACAAGTCCCATATTGTCCTTTAAAGTCCTAAACACAATCAAGTTGTCAAGGACCTAGTTTGTCTAGCAGAGATAGGGAGGCTCAGACCAAGAAGGGAATTTTAATATGGCCATGCATTATCTGTAACCTGTAGGATGGAGGAGATAAGACTTAGAGTGGACTTTGCTGCAAACAGCCTTGTGATAAAAACAAGTCACTTTATTTCAATGACACACACTTCCACTGTGATTTTTATCTTCTACTTATTTAGTTTCAAGGCTCATACCAGACTTTCTCCCCCCCCCCCTTTTTTCTTCCTTTTCTTTTCTTTCTTTCTTTTTTCTTTTTTCTTTCTTTCTTTTTTTTTTTTTTAATTCTTCAGCCTCCAAGGTCACTGTAACCTATGGAAAAGGAATGCCCTTCAGATGCCTCGCATGCCGTCACTGAAGAGACAGCTGCTGCGAAGGGAAGCAGGTGTGAAGCTAAAAGTATCTGCGGTCTGAACTAGTTGTTCTGAACTTGAATTTTGAAAACATTGTTTGAAGTGGCTCTGATGTTATTTTAATTTACTGTCTTACAAAAAGCTTTTCCACATCCTAGACATGCATGCCAGCTGCATCAGGTAAAGAGGAGTGTCTCCAAGATTCTGGATGGGGAAGGGAGAGCAATCTTAGGGGGCATCTTAGAGACAAGTGGGGGAGCTGCAACCATTGTCAGAGTCCACGTTCTTGTCCTCCCTCTCACATGAGTCCCTTCCTGGTTTAAATGCTGGGACAACCCCCACTCACATGCACCATCCACACTAGGAACTTAAATGTCCTATTCCTTTCTTTTCTCTTGCCTTGTTCATATTTATAATTGGTCTACCCAGATGCACAGACCAAACCACCTTGGAGGGGTTTCTTTAAGGAAGAAATGAAATCTCTTCTGTCACTGAGCCTCCATCTTACCACCATCCCTGAAACACCTGAATAGAAATCGTTAGGACAACAAGTGCTGCTGCAGGTGTGGGGTGCTCCCACTTGATGTTCCTCAGATGCCTCCCACCTTTTGTTTAAGACAGGACTTCTCACTGGCTTGCAGCTTTGCCACATAGGCGAGGCTAGCAGACCATCTAGTTGCAGAGGCTTCCTGTTCCTGTTTCCTGTCTTGACATCCCTTCAACAACCATGTGCCACTGCACCCATTTTTTCTAATGTTCTATCTACATCCTTATGGAACACAGCATAGTAACTTGTTCCAGTGTAAGTAAGTCACTGTGTGGTCTAAGACTAGACACATGGTATGAAGAGACAGGACTGAAACCTTTCTCCCTGCCAAAAGACTAGCTAGTGGGCTCAACACGCTGCCTCAGGTGTGGATGATGCTGTCCCTTTCTCAGGGATGCATAGAAGCGCTAATATGCTTCCACTGTGGTCAATGCCTCCTCAGAACTAACCACTGGAAAGATAATGATGATTGGTTTCACCTGTCAACTTGCTACAATACGATGGAATCACTTGGGAAGAGAATCTCATTGAGGGATGGACTGCATCGGGTTGGCCTGTGGGCATATCCATGGCATATTAATTGTTCTTGTAAGTGATGTGGGAGGAGCCAGCCCATTATAGGAGGCACCATTGGCCAGTCAGAGGATCCTTAATTACATGAGGGTAGGGAACTAAAGCTGGGCACAAATGAGCATGCGTGCACTGCATTCATTTCTCTTTGGTCTTGGCTATGGTTGATGTGACTAGCTCTCTAAAGTCCCTGTCTTGACTTCCCCATGGTGATTGACTTTAACCTGGATTGGTAAACTGAAGCAAACCCCTTTCTTCTGTGAGCACTGTGGTCAGGGTGTTTTATCATAGCAATAGAAATGAAACTAAAACAAAAATGATCAGAAGACAGCTTTTCCCAGCACTGGTCCTCTGCGGTGCCCAGATCTTTACACAATTAGCTATGAGGAATGAGCATTTAATCACGTGCCTCTCAGCGAGACAAAGAGCTCGGAAGGCAATGCGCTCTTGCATCACCTCACTGTGCTTCCTTTAGAGGATGAGAATTACAAGGCTGTAGCTCAGCACACTTTGTACCGTATAGGATTATTTACTTAGTGGCTGTTAGGACAATATGCTGATGTACAAAGGCAGAGCTGGTGCATGAGGAGGCACAAGCAGCAGTGTTGCATACGCGGATGAAGAGGAGCCTTGACATAGCTTTCATTGCCAGTTCTCGGCCTAGCTGAAAGCCACAGTTTCCAGTTTCTTTTGTGTCCCACATTCAGGGTGTCTTAAAACTTCCCTGGAGACTGTTTTGCCATAAGCCTTAAAGAATTTGGACAGTCATTAACAAAAGTCCAGAAATAAACCCCGTGATTAAGAGACAGTACACTGAGTGCCTGTATAATGGGAGGTGATGGGTCCTCGGCAGCATGGAGTTTGTAGTGGTCACTCTGCTAGGTTTACCATGAGAAAGTCTGAGTTTAAAGGCCTATTAAATCCTCTTGACTTTTCAATAAATAGCTCTGAGGCACCAAGGACCTTTTAAAATTACTGCATCTATTTATTTGTGTGTGCATGTGTGTGTGTGTGTGTGTGTGTGTGTGTGTGTGTGTGTGTGTGTATACTCATTCCGTGGCTCCCATGTGAAGGTCCGAGGACAATTTGTAGGAGTCAGTTCTCCTTCTACTATGCATGTCTTGGGGCTTGAATTCAGGCCATCGGGCTTGGTAGCATGCACTTTTACCCACTGAGACATCTTAACAGCCTGAGAATCGTTTTAAAGCTTTGAAACAGTCCTAAAATATTAAAACATACTATTGATTTTTGCCATATCCAGGGACAACAAAGCTCATTTCACCCAGAACCAGAAAGCTCATGAAGGCTGACTTCATTGTTGCTGTTGTTTATTTAAGGATCTCCAAAGCACCAAAAGGTTTCCTGAAGGTTGCCTGGCCGTCATCTGTCCACATAGCATCATTGTCATTACATGCTTTATCTCACAATCTTTATATCACTTAGAAAAAAGAAAATGTTCAAAACTGGTGTTCAGCTCAAGTGAGAACCCTAGGTGTCTACGCATAAGGAAGGATCCTTAGGAGAAATGAAACAAGAGCAGAGTCAGATCGGTATGTGAGAGGCCTGACTGTGCAGAGCCGACAGGCTGCATTTTCACACATCCAAGTGACACTTAACAAACACATGCCATTTGCACAGGGGACTCGTAGACTCACAGTGCAAACATCAGAAAAGAGACAAATGATAGCTTACAGGTGGGTGTCCATGGTGGTTATTCTAGAAAACAAGTTGAAGATCCTGAACTTGAGGCTAAGTTAGAACAGACAGATCAGTTTATATGAGACAGTGTAAACAAAAATATAGCAGTTCTTGCAAATGACAGCTTTTAGAGGGACTTCTCTCTACTGGGAAATATATAATCTTGGGAAAGAAGAAGGGAGCTCGTTACTGTTGTATCTGACGCCTCCAGGAATACAGGAATGCTGTTCTGCTAAATTAAAGGTGCCGTGCTATGCCAAATCCAACTTGTCTACACAGCCAGATCTTACACAACCTTCTTCAGGGTCAAGCCAGGTGCCTTTCTGTCTAATCTACACACCCTCCCCAAACCTCCAACTGTAGCCCAGGTCCCAAATTCAGTGCTCCTGCCTAGTCTGCCCCCAGCCCCTGCCTGTGCCACAAGCTATCTCTATAGTTTAAATGAAAGTTTCCCATCTGGACTGACAATGTTCCCTCCAATAGCCACAGACTACCTAACAAAACCCCCAACACCAGGCATGAGAAGCCCTATTTTGAGCTATTGGTCAGGGTGTCCAATATACTTTCAAGAAATTACAGGCTAATGCTATTGACCTTGGTTGCCCCACCAGAGGTGGAAGGTAACTCCCTACTGCTGAAGACACCATGCATTCAGACACAGGGCCCAGGAGGTCCTTCATCTGAATGGCTTTTCCCTGAGGGGCTTATGTGGTACAGAAGGCACCATACAAGATTCCAAACCGGCAAAGCAACCAATGGCCCTATGTGCCTATAATATCTATGAATCACATAACTACGAGTGCAGTAGTGGCACACATACCTTGGTGGTAACCAGCAGCTCTCTAATTGGACTTAAGGCACACTATTTAAGATAATAAAATTCATGGTACTGGAAGCTTAGCCAACTATCCAGGGCTAGTCAAGCCACAGGTCTTAGAAGAGAACCTACAACAACTACTTTAATAAGTAATTGCAACCCTTAACTGTACTCTAAATATTTGTCCTTCTATCCACAGGTAAGTGTAGTTTTCTTTTCTTGTGTGTGTGATTTTTTTAAAAATTTTTATTATTAATTTACTCTTGTTACATCTCAATGGTTATCCCATCCCTTGTGTCCTCCCATTCTTCCCCCCCTCCCCTTTCCCCCTTATTCCCCTCCCCTATGACTGTTCCTGAGGGGGATTACCTCCCCCTGTATATGCTCACAGGGTATCAAGTCTCACCCTTATCTTTTCAATAGACAGAAACCATTACAAAATACCACAAGCAATCAAAGACAGAGCTGTGGATCCCAGTCCCAATAAGTGCATCTACAAAACAACTTTCCCGTCTAAAACTCAGATAACATTAAGAAAGAGTGGGTAGAAAGATTGTTAAGAGCCAGAGGAATAGGAAGCTTGCTGTGAAACTATCTCCAGTGTCAGCGTTAGGGAAAAGTATCTCATATCATACTCACAGAGACACTTGTACATCCATGTCCATTGTTTCTCTGCTTATGACAACAAGGAAATAGAACCAACCCAGATGTCAATCAACAGATAGGTAGATAATAAAAATGTGGTTCATAAACAAACTGGAATCTTATGCAGCTATGAATTTAAAGAAAACATAAAATCTGCAGGAAATGGATGAATTTGGAAAGTATAATGTTAAGGAAGGTTGCTCAAAGCAGAAAGGAGAAAACAGAATGTTTGCCTGTGTGCATTCATCTCAGCCTATAATGTATACATATATACATGCAAACAAGTGTGTGAGTGTAGTCTAAAATTTAGAAAGAAGACCAAAAGAGGGCATTAGTAGGTGATGAAGAAGAGTGGGATGAAAACAACAGGATACGTGGATTGTGAAAAAAACTATACAGGTTTTTAAATTTCTTTGTTTCAATTTAGTCAGAATTGTTTTCTTTTTGTGGTAGGTAAGTATATAAAAATGTAATTTTAATATAATTATAAAATTGTAAGAATGGTGACTGCATAGTAGTTCACTGAGATGTGTTGAGTTTGAGAGTGGGCTAGTGGTTGAGTGGTTTCCTTAAACTAGCTGGTGATGGTTTTATTTGCAAGTTTATTAGGATAAAGTAAATGACAGCACATGCTAGAGAGGATGCGGAGCAAGGGGAACACTCCTGCATGGCTGGTGGGAGTGCAAACTTGTATAAGCACCTTGGAAATCAATCTGGTATTTTCTCAGAAAAGGAGGAAAGCTCTACCTCAAGACCCAGCCGTACCACTCCTGGGCATATATCTAAAAGATGCTCCACCACACAACAAGGACATTTGCTCAACTATGTTCAGAGCAGCTTTACTCGTAATAGCCTGCATCTGGAAACAACCTACATATTCCTCAACCAAAGAATGGATAACGATATTGTGGTACATTTACACAATGGAATACTAGGCAGCTATTAAAAATACAAGGAAATCTTGAAATTTGCAGGCAAATGGATGGAACTAGAAAAGATCATTCTGAGTGAGGTAACTCAGACTCAGAAAGCCCCCCATGGTATATACTCATTTATAAGCAGATATTAGCCACACAATATAGGACAACAACTACAAATCCAGGCCAAGGATGGGGCTGGGGGTGGGGATGCAGACACCAAGGACCTAGACCCTCTGCTCAGATGTAGTCAATAGGCAGCCCATTCTCCTTGTGGGTCCCCTAGTATGGGGAGTAGGGGTTACCTCTGCCATGGACTCTGGTGCCCACTTGTTGATTACCTCCCCTTCGTGGGGCAGCCTTGCCAGGCCACAGAGGAAGAGGATGCAGGCAGTCCAGATTAGATTTGATAGGCTGGGTCAGATAGTAGGATATAAGGGGTTCCCCTTTCTGAGTACTAGGAGATGAGGGAGGGAGGGTAGGACCAGGAGAAGATGAGGGAGGGGGCTATAATTGGGATTTAAAGTGAATAAAGTAAAAAAAAAATTTTAGGAGCACTATGGATAACACTTCCATGGCATAAACTAGCCAGTGGTTCCAACATATTTTTTAAAGCTAATTTTATTTTTAAAATGTCTAATGAGGCAGTAAACATATTAATTTTGTTAAATCTTAATTCATGAGCACATATCTCTGTTTCTAAGAACAGGTGTGGTGTGGCTGAATTATCTTCTATACATCAAGCAAAGCTAGTTCGGTGGTTAGAATCCAGAAGCAGGTGTGTCAATAGCTGCCTTCCACAAGGTGTGCAAAACTGTAGTGAAATGTCACACTCTTTTCAGCAGAGCTGCTGTGGTGTGCAGACCAAGGCCCCCTGTGACTTCTTACAGGACACCGAGTTGAAAGGATCCTCTCAGCTCAGCTCTTAGTCACACTGGGCTCACCTCAGTGCTCTAGAGACGCCATGTGTGGATGCCACCAAGGTAATCAGCAAGTGTGTTAGGTAGGGTTACTATTGCTGTGATGAAACACCACAGGCAAAAGCAACTTGGGGAGGAAAGTTCTTATTTCACTCACAGCTCCATATAACAACTCCTTATCAAAGCCACTGGGCAAAAGGTCCTCATTTCTACCAAAGACAGAATTCTGCCTCATGGATGCAGGCAGAGTTGATGGCCAAACTCTGCCAAGACAGGGTAAGCAAGTCGTCAATCATTCCTGTCTCACAAATATGTCTGTCAGATATATTGGACTAGAAAGGTGAAGAAGATGCTACAATGTTATAGAGAGTTTTGGGTGACTATTCAGGTATAAAACTGTCTCTGTCATGTTCTCATTTGGAAAGCTACTAAACTGCACTCCAGGAATATTCAGGTAACCAAGTTTATTCCTTCTCAAGTCTCTGAGGGAATTAAAGACTAGGTAGCTTAGTTTTACAATGAAGCTTAGTTGTTTAGGGGTTAAGATGTTTTTAGGTCTAGATAGATGTTTTAAGTTGATAATAACAAGATGTGATGGAGATTGAATTACATCCAGAATTTTAGAGGCACCAAGATAGAAAAGATATTTTCTTGAAGGCTGTCAAGTACAAATAGCCAAAGCACTAAGAATGTTACATTTATATAATTCCTGTTTGTGTCATGTTCTAGTGGGCAGCGCTGTTCCTGAGTAAATATGAAAGGAGGTTTGTGCATTATACTTCCTTGACTAAAATGAAGTGGATTGTTTTTGAAAATGAAAATTCAGAATTTCATATATTAATGCATTATATTTACAACATTTCCAACTTTCCCTCCCCCCACTTCCTTTCAGAGTCAGTATATACATACATACATACATACATACACACACATATATATGCACAATAGTTACAGCAGCGACAACAGTGTAACATGTGAGCTGTGTCCGCGTGCTCTGGCAATGCACTCCATACTTTGTGGACAGCATTTCATCATATCAACTCAATTTGCTAAGTTCTGTCCTTTTCCTGCCTTAACATGTAAGGAAACTGACAACCTACTGAGTCCATTTGGCGTTGTTTATATGCACACGTGTTTATCACGTGAGAGTTTTTACTGGGGGACAATAAAGCTTACTTTCACTATAATGGGTTAAAAAAAAGCATTACAAAATAATAAAGAAGCTGTTTTGCTCTCTGCAGCCACCTCGTGTGTGTTTGGCACCTGGTATCTCCACTTTCGTGGTCAGGGACCAGAAGAAAGAGGTGCCTTGCTTATTTTCTCCAGTCCCGAAGGCATCAACTCAATGCACCCATGAACAATAAAGCCATCTTTAGTCAGGAGTCCCTGGATTCAAATGACCCTATTGCCAGCAAAGCTCTTAATGCAAAGGAGGCGGCTGGTGAGACCAGGAAATGCTTGTTTGCAGCGTGAGAGCACATGGGCCTCTCACCTTTAGCGCCTGTAGACAAAGCTCTCATGTCCAACCAGTTTTGCAATATCCAGGACTCACTTTTGTGACATGACAACTCTACCCTGGGCTTGGCAAGCTTGTTAGAAAGGGAGACTAGAGAATCTTCATTAGCATATGCCAATGCTTGCCTCTACCAATATTTTCTCTTCCTGTGATAACAGCCATCATCACTCTTTTTAAGGAGACAGGAACCCATACTCAGAAATTTGTGCCTGTGATTCGCAAGGTAACGTATCCAAGTGTTTACTCTCACGCTTGTGTTAATTAGTTCACAGCGTATTTAAGTCTGGGGAATTACACAAGGCGGCTAGTATCTCCGAAGGACATCTTTTACATGGCTCCATTACATTCTAACAAAACCCAGGCAGCATTGCCAAGGCACCAATGGTGCCTGGTAAACACGGTGTTGGCAAAGTGCAGAGGGATTTTTTTTTTCTCAGCTGGCAACTAGGCTCATCCAGGTTTACAAATGTGCCACCCTTGGTTAATTAGTGACAGTGCTGGCTTTTAATTTAAATTGAAGCAACATGTAAAAAAAAGTCAGGAAAAAAAAGTGGATAAACAAGCCCACTGGTCTCACTGCTGGAAAACAAAACAAAACTATGCAAGCATGAATGATCCAGTCCTACAAAGAACTTGATGTCTATGGTTATGTCTGAAACACGAGAACATCTGGCTACACTACACAGCTGGGGGGAGGGGGGAGTCCAAATTCAGGAACATATTTCTGTCCCTGACATCCAGCAAAACAGATGGCAATGGTTCCAGTAAAATCTCTTAGATGTGATGAGAAGTTTTGAAACTCCCGTGTCCATAAATACATTTTCCCCCTTTATTTCCATCCCAGTAACTTGTCATCAGTTCCTTCTCGACTCACTGTCTTTACAGCAGTGACACTGATGGATGTAGAAGCAGCAGCTGCCTCAAGCCAGTTTGTCCTACGTTCTTCACCAGCTCTGTGCTTGATGCTGTGAGTAAAAGCAGCATCTTGTAATGCGAGGTTCCATCCTAGGCTATGATCTCATTGTTGTGAGGACCAAAATTCTACAGATGTGTGCTATGTTAATAGACAGGAGAAGCAGACCATTTAGTGAGCATGGTGTCCTAGACATCCTGCTGTGCTGTGCAGGCATGCTGTGATGCTGTGATGCTTTGCTTTAATTATGAAGTTGAGAAAGGTGCACTTCTACAGTCCCAAAACAGAAGAGCCAGTGGTGTGAGGATCTGAACACTTTGAGGCCAGCCTGGGGTATACAAGGATATCCTGCTTTTAAAAAATAAAGTTTAAGGGATGACGTCCATGTGCATACATAAGAAGTTATCCAGCCAGTAAGCAACAAAGTTAAAATCCACAATCAGGTCCTTGTTGGCAAAGAGTAGGCTGTTATCCACATCCCTGCAATACCCAAGGATGCTGTGGGGGGATTCAGGCCCTTTTGTTGGATGTATTGAGTCTTAGTTAGAAGCTAAGTTGCATCAATCCAAGCTGTGAACTTCCGTGATACCTTGAGCAGATACACCCAGAGTCAGAATTTGAAGACAGAGTGTTGCTTTTTGCCATGATCCTCCCTAACCCAAGGGATCCCTTGTTCAAGGCCTATGGAAACAGAATACATTTCCATGAGGACATCATGGAATCCATGCCTGTGGGAGGACTCACAGACTTCTCAAGCTTTGAACAGGGTTAATAAGGAGGTAGCTTGAGTTCACGAGTCACCTTCTCTGTGGACAATCACAAACATCCACATTTAAAAATTCATTAAGTGAGCTATTCATTCAGGTGAGCTAGAATAGAAACTAAAATTATAAGTACGTACAGCTTAGGAAACCTTGAATTTGATGCTGTGAACATACCAGGCAGGCTGAAACCACAGCTACTTTCTATACATATATTCTAGTGATCTAAGGTTTTCTTCAACCAAGGGGAATGGGTAATGGGGTGGTCCATCTGTGGGAAAGTGCTTAGGAGGGCCAGGGTGACAATGGTACATACAGGGTATGGCATATACAGTATTTACAGCTTGGGGTGTGGCTGAAGCTGATCATGGCAAAGTTTAGGAGGATTTTTTTTTTTTTTTCATATTTTCTGACACCAGAAGCCCTGCCCAGATCTACGCAGTGACTGAGTTCACTTTTCTGGATGCCTAGCCACTGAAGGGGCAGCAGAGAGAAGGTTTAGAATGAAGGATGGTATGTCAGGTCTTAGAACAATGTTCCAAAGATAAAAGAAAAAGACTTCATTGTTTCAAGATCCCGGCATGACAATGGAGCAACAAATGAAAAGACTGGAGAGTCTTCTCACTACCCTGTTGACAAGTAACACTGGTTCTATGATGTGCTACATATGTTTCCAACTCTCACTTCTGTTTCTGTCCACCATCAGGCTGGGGCCAAGACTGAGTGTTGATTACCATTGAGCCTGTAGTAAGATCAGAGTTGAGATAAGCCAACAAGGAAGAAAGGTAGTGTGGGTCTCCCTTCCAGGACCTCCCACCAGAAAAAGCACCATCTGCAATGAAGTTCTGGCTGTAGGAATGAGCACACGCCTTTAACACAAGAAGGCCCTTGAAGTGTATAGGCATTAACCTTTCTGCAGAAGGGCTCTACGTGGACACGACATCATCAATGATCACCATAACATTTGGACAGTTTGTGTGCATTATGCACAATGCACTCAAGTGTTTCTGGACATCATTTCATCCCACTAACCCAGTTTGTAAAGTTCCGTAACTTTCCTCCCTTAATACTTGAAGAAACTGAGGCACAGACAAGTTACAACTTGCCCAAGAGTGAACTCTGCCCAAAACTAGAGTAGAAAATTATGTGATCTGGATTTAAAATCTTGTCCATCTAGTATCCAGTGGTGTCATGTTTAATTCTTGCTTTCTATTGAGAGAAGGCGAAACCTAGCAGCTGAAGGAGCCTATCACTTTTGAAGGTGATAGAAGTTGCTATTAATAACTGCAGCACGACAGTAACACAGATGGATTGTATGGATTCCTAGTTAAGGGAGTAATGACAGGGGTAGTGCACTTGCTGCAAAGGGAGATGGCAAATCAGGAGGCAGTAGGACATTAAGTACACATTAAGTTGTCTTTATTAGACAAACACTCGAGTGGGAACTTTCCACCATTAAAGCACCATTTTCTCCCACCCGCTTGCAATGAATAACCACTTAAAATGTTAGTGTCTGCTTCTGTTATCTAGTTTGAATATCTTTCCTTTGGTTTCTTTTAGGAATGTCACAAGCATCTTTTTAGAAAAATCATAGGCATTATGCTTTTAAAATATATAGCGGCTTCTTAGTTTAGGTTGTCATTAAGGTGAATCATTTTATTTACTTACTTATTTAGAGATAAGGTCTTATAGTGTAGCCCAGGCTTGTTCTTCCTTGAATTTGAATAAATCCTCTTACCTCAGTCTCTCCAGTGCTGAGACTATAAGCATGTGCCACTGATCCCAGGAAGTAACTTGTCATTTTATAGAGAAAGAAGGAGGCAGAACTGCAATGTCTTTGCCACAAGTGAATATTTTAAAATTATTTGATCTGGTATTTGGAATCTGCCTACAGTGAAAATATGAATACAGCATTTGGCTTAATAACAACTTCCTATACATGATGTTGGCAGTGGGAGAAATGCCAAAATTTTATCGGGTCTGTTGTTTTCATATGTTACCTGCACCAAAGTAATATGGTGCCATTTCTTTTAAGCAAGGCTTATTTTCAGCCCCCCCCCCATCACATCAACTATGATGAGCTGCTCCCCTTTCTTTCTGTAACTTTGCTCCAGCAACCTTCTGGGACCTATTTTCTGTCTCTTTGATCGTTTGTTACCTTCTCCCTCACACCTTCTAAATCTCACCCATGTCCCATGGTGCTCACCACTGCTTGATTTTTCCTTACACATCATGTTATTTTATAGTCTTGCCTGGTTTAATGGATTTACTGAATATTCACAAGCGATATCATTCCTAAATTTGTTTTTCTAACTATAGTATTGTCTTCAAAACTATACCTCTGCCACTTTCAAGTAGCTTGTGATGAGACAGCACATTATAGCAGAAAGCAAAAGAGGCAGCTTATCTCATGAGTGCGAGAGATAGATGGGGCAGGATAATAATAACAACAACAATAATAATAATAATAATAATAATAATAATAATAATAATAATAAAAATAGAAAGAAGAAGAGGAGGAGGAAAGAAAGAGGAGGAGGAGGAGAGGAGAAGAGAGGGAAAGAGGGAGGGAGAGGAAAAGGGCGAGGACACACATATCTTTCCACATCACACCCCTGGTGACCTACTTATACCAGATAGGTCTTCTGTCCTAGTTTCTAACACCTACCTTTAACACCACCAAATCATACGTATATCAAGTTTCAATTACTTCCTCAAAGCCTGTCAACAAACAACCAGGCTCTTCACATGTGAACTCAGCTTGATTTTCAGATTCAGCCACAGCGTCACTACTTTAAATTCTCCTTTTGCCTTCATTGTGTGTAGCAGCAGCAAGATCAAACTTCTTTGTAAAAAGTTGGATCATGCCATTTCTCTCCTCAGATTTCAATTAAAGATAAACTCATTCCACATTGTTCAAATCTTTCAGCCGAGGTTGACCTCTACACCCCACTAACATTATTTTTACCTTTGTTGACATAGCATTTCTTTGAGGAGTCATTCTCAGGCGCCATGATTTGGTCGTGTAGCTTTGCTATGCGCTTTCACAAAACCCACCATTCCCCCATCAAACCTGCATTAGGTTTTATTGTAAAGACTCATTTAGCTACTTACTTTTCTTTGGGATTTAAAAAGTATACAAAAGCAGAATAAATGGGGAACTTATTCCATGTTATATTTCCAGTCTGACCCATGAGAAGATTTCATAAATGTGAATCAAATTCAGCAATAAGTATTTGAACCTACTTTAATGACACAAATAAATGTACCTGCTTACTCTGAAACTCTATGACTATTTTTTAAAAAAGTGACTTATTATCCCTATTTCTGCACTTTCCATCCTTGGTATGGGTCTTGGTTGGTACTTCTTTTAAATCTCACAGTACAAATTACCTGAGAGAAATAACTCAAATTGTTCCCAATGCTATGAAACCTATTTGGAGTCTCTAAGACATGAGTGCTCTCTCCTACTTTTCAATTATTGTTATGGTCTCTTTGTATTTCTTTCATGATTCTAAATGCTTTCCACTGCATAATACATGTTCCTTAGTGCTCTAAGAAATCTACTGTAGGAATAAGGTTATTGTGTAATTCAAATGGTGATTTCTGTACTCTTTATATCTGGGTGTGATCCTCGCCCTGAAAATCTTCTGCCTCAGTGTTGTGTAAACACCGTTCCCTAATTGTCCCTTGATATGCCAATAAAGTAGCTTACAGATAATTGCTAAGCAGGGAAAAGAATAGGGGTGGACTTTCTGGCAGCTAGGGGAGGAAGAGCTAGAGGAGGAAGTAATGGATTCAGCGAGGGGCAGAGGTTGAAGAGATATCAGGAGAAAGCTCTCAGTGAAAGTCATAAAGTGCAAGTATCTCTGAGATTTACAATGGGATGAAGCCAGGCTAGGAGAGAGGGCTAAGAGTTGAGTAATTGCAGCTCAAGAATGTGCTGTAAAGCTTTATAAACAAAAAAATACAATGGAGTCTTTATTATTTGGATGATAGTTAGGTTAAGATAGAAACTGAGAAACAAATACAGATATATAAAAATAACTTTAACAATCAATATGTTCTCTCAAGACAGAATCTTGATTTGACTCAGTTTAGCTCCCCTAAATTTCTAGTAAAACAGAAAAGAGTTCATCGTATTAACATTTATTGAGTTACAGTGGCTGAAGGGATGCCCTTCATCTATAAATAAAAGGTTACTTTATTACTTCACATAATCAAATTTGCCTTTCTTGATCTGTTGTAAACTTTTATCCAGATAGATCTTCAGCTTTAGAAACAGTGATGCCACCTTCATCAGTATTATTTTAAAAACTTAAACCTACCTAGAAGTCTTCACTTGGAGAGCTGTTTTCTATATTTGTCTATGTTATATATGGAGACGGTTTTCATTTAATTATATACTGTTTTAGCTTCTCACTGCTGTGATGAAAAAACTAAGTTAAAATTAATCTTTTCCTTTTGATTAAAGTCACGTATTTAGTTGCAACAGTGAGATAACAACACAGAAAACTGGTGCCGGGTGAGGCATTGCTGTGGCTTTTCTTAAAGATGTGTCTCAATTATTTCAAACTGATTTGCAGAAGAAACATGGAGAAGTTGGGGAAATATGTTAACAAAACTTTAAAATACTGAAAGGACAGCTCAGTGGTAAGTCAGGTGAGAGTTCAAAAGGCAAGAATGCAGATTGGAATGTGGGCAGTGAAAATCACTTGTAAGCCATCAGATGGGAACAAGGCTCACTGGGAACTGGAACAGAGCACAGTCACAGTCAAGGGGGTCAAAGACCTTTCCTACATTTTCTCAGCTCTATGATTTAGTTTAAAGATGGTAGGCTAACTGTTCTTGTGCAGGGAGTTTCAAAGACTTTTCTGGCATTGCTATCGTTGTATACTTTTAGTCACGTTTACAGAATGAGTTGTGAGCAAAACGTAGAATAGAAAGACTGAAAGAATTTGGAGTTTTCCCAGAAAGGAGAATATGAATCTGGGGCTGTGAGAAGCATGGCTGATGAAGAAATTAGAGCCATCAAAAATCACCCAAGCGCCTTGCCCCGAGTCAGTAGGAAGATGTCTCAAAGATATTTCAGACATTGTCAAGACTCTACCTAGCGCAGGCTCTATGGCAATGTTTTAAAATCAACTAGAAGGAGTCTTTCTTTAAGAAGAGAGCTCTAGGACCCCAGCACACACTGGGTCATCTAGAGATGTGTTTCCTGTATCTATCTAGTAGCTACTCAGAGGCCACCACAACCATGGGCTAAGGCCTTGGCAGATCTTGGCATCATACATGTGCTGAGGCTTTACTGGTACATAGGATGTAAGATTAAATTAAGTTATAGCTTAGATTGTGAGAAAACTGGGTCCTGGGGAAGTGAAACGGCCCAGTGACTTTGATGCAGTGTATCTGACATATGTCCTCCACCACGTCACTCATTGGCTTAGCTGCTTTCTTACTAACTTCATGCAGCTATGCACGGGTATGATAAAGGAAGCTTGTGCTCAGATGTACTCTACGGTGCCTCAGAGGACTCAACCTATCATTCCTGCCTGTGTCAGCCAGAGTTGCGGGGGACTTGGCACACGCAGAGGTTGGATACCAAAGATACATGTTTATTTCCTTTGTATTTGAATGGAAAGTTTATCCCATTCTATAGCTGTGTCTTGAAGTTTTAGTAGAACTTACCTCTAGCTTCTCCTCCTTGTAGCCAACTTGATAACACTTAGTGTCAGCCTTTTCTTTTTCTTTTTTTTTTTTCCCTACCTGATTCTTTAAGCTGATCCAAATCTTAGACCTTAGCGCTATGAATTTTAATCTGTCTTTCTTCTCTTCTTACCCAGAAGAAATCAAAGAATCACATGTTCTTATGCTTTTATCTCTTCAAGACATATCAGATGTAGAAGTAGATTAAAAAAACAAAACCACTTTAAACCTCATTCTTTTTCTTTACCTAAAGAGAAAATCTGGAAAACTTGAGAGTAAATGAGGCATCCCTATCTATTACTTATCAAATGCCCTTTAGAAGGTTGATTCTTTGGTAGAATAGATTCTACCACTTAGGACATAGATTTCTTCAATTAGTGATTTGAAATTTTTAAATTAGTCAATAGTTATGTCTGATGATCAATTCTGATCATATATATTGGCACTGATAAAAAAAGAAAATGAACTAGGAGGGAAAGAACTCTCTAAGAGATTTATAAATGCCTCTTAAGTAGTAGAAAAAGACACCAATGAGAAAAATGTGACTGAAAGTCCAAATCTGCCACAACACAAGACCATGACATCATAATTACAGGAAAAGACATCTACAGACTCTTATCCTGTTCCTAGTTTTTCCAGACAAATGTCTTAGCACTTCTATCACAGACTATGGACAGCCACAGATATTCTTTAAAATGCTATGAGTAAATACATGTTTATATTAATATATTGAGTATATACTAATTTTTTTTCTTAAAGGAAATTTGATTCTCTAGTGATTTAAATAAGTATGGCCCCCATACGCTCATAGAATTGAATGCTCGGTCATTATGGAGTGGTGACACTTGACAGAGATTAGGAGGTGTGCTCTTGTTGGAGTAGGTGTGGCCTTATTGGGAGAAGTATGCCACTCAAAATGGATTCTGGGATTTCAAATATTCAAGCCTAGTGTCTCTGTCTCTCTTCCTGATGCCTGCTAATGTGGATGTAGAACTCTCAGCTACTTCTTCAGCACCGAATTTGCCTGTGTGCCAGAATGCTTCCCGCCATGATGATCAGGGACTTCACCTCTGAACTGTAAGCCAGCTCCAGTTTAATACTTCACTTGAGAAGAGCTGCCATGGTCATGGTGTCTTTTCACAGCAATAGAACATTGATTCAGATAAAAGTCAAGGTGTTGATACAGCCATGCTCTTGGCCAGACTTTCAGCCAGCACTCCGTTTTGCTTTCTTCCAGTGGTTTCAGCTCTGGCCATTGGGAGCACTTTCTTTAGGCTACCTCGTTTCTTCATTTTTATGTGGTTTTGTGTTTAATTTATGGCATGATTTCTTGAGACTCCTTTTTTTTTTTTTTATTTTCCAGCTTTGTTTCAAGAATAAATCATTTATCTAAGAAGCCCTGGTTACTTTAATGGAGAATCATTTTAGTAGCCTGGATATTGGGGTGCTTGTTTACATCTGGTTGCTTTGAGGCTATGTCTATTGCTAGAGCAAGGAAATACATGTGTGTATACTGGGCCGTATGCATACACACATCCATAAATAAGTCTATATTTAAACTGTGCTTACCAAGGTAAACCCTGAGTCTATACTGAAGTCTCCAAACCTAAATCTATTTCCATGTGGACCATTCCAGCCTTCTCTCCTCACATATGTATAACCCCCCCCCTCAACAATAAGAGTCCACAGCTTCCACTCTCTGCCACCCACTTACTTCCATTCCATTAGGCACACACACAGCAATGTTAGAATTCCTAACCCAGAACCACATGGAGCAAAGGCCTTGTTTCTGAAGCTTCTATGTGAAAAGGGTAAGGTTTTTTTTTTTTTGTTTTGTTTTTTTTTTGTTTTTTTTTTTTTTTTTTTTTTTTTTCAGACAGCATCTCTCTAAATAGCCCTGGTTATCCTGGAACACATCATGTAAAGGAGGCTGGCCTTGAACTTACAAGAGATCTGCCTGCCTCTGCCTCCCCAGGGTTGGGGGAGAGGCACATGCCACCACACCCAGCCTGAAAAGAATTCTCAGGAGCCCCCTTGACCTTTACCCCACTTTGGTCCATATTCTAAGAAACTGTGCAAGCTGAAATAAACCAGAATTTATCAAGAAAAAGGCATGAGTAGCATCAAAACAAAAGCGACAATTACAGATGGAAGGCTGGTGTGGCAGGGTCATGAGAGGGTGAGGGTTATGTCAGGGATGTCTGCACTGGCCACAGTACAAACAGGCTGGAATACAGCAACAAACTGACGCTCGACTCGGCCAGCTTTCAAATCAGCACGTTATTTAAAAGCTTTTGGTGGGACCATTGTGTTCTTTCTTTGCTCCGCAGGCTCAGAAACACCATCTGACTACCCCCTTATCAATGTTGGGTGACTCAAACAGTGAAGGCAAACTTACAGGCTCTTTTATGTTTTAAAGGCTATGCATGTGCCTGTGTGCTCGCCCATGTATTTTAATCTCTGTCCACATGTAAGTGGGACTTCCCCTACTGTCAGCATCAAACAGTTGTCCATTTGTGATCATCCAATATACACACACACACACACACACACACACACACACACACACACACACACACTGTTATTAGCTAAAGACCCAAAGTTTCTGATCCTGATGATTCCCATTTTATGAATCTTGACAAATATGTGTCTTTAATATGCAATAAATAAATAGACAATCATTCCAGTATCATACAAAATCATTTTATTACCTTGAAGAATCTTTGTGCTTTGCCTCTGCACCCATCCTTTCTGCTTCGCTCTGGGCAGCCCCTCACCTTAGTACTATCTGTATAGTTTTGCCTTTTACATCAAAGAGAGATACTCCTGCTCGATTTTATTCACTTAATGATGTGCACTTGGCTGTATTCAGGACTCTGTCCAGGAAGAAGACTGGAAAACAAGCCCCAGCTGAGTATCTGGCTCAGTTCTTCTTGGGCCAGGACAGCAGCACTGATTGTAAAAAATGTTCTTTGCAACATAAGACTCTAAGAAGTCATTTCAAGGCAAAGATGTAATGTATTTGAAGATCTGGAACTTTCTGAACTACATATTGATAATATTGGCCCTACTGGAGAATGGAAAAATATGCACTTCTAAAGAATATAAGTATATGAGCTAGCAAAATGGCTCAGCAAATAAATTCACTTGTCGTCAAGGCTGATGGACTGAGTTCAGTGCTGGGACACACTTGGTAGAAGAACAGAATTGACTACTGTGGTTTGACCTCTGACCTCTACACAAAGGCAAGGTATATGCATTCCAAATGTGTCTCACCTACAAACACACTCACGCACACACACACACACACACACACACACACACACACACACACACACACTTAATAAAACTGACATATATTGTTGTAGTTGTCTGTGGGAAGAGTGACTCGGTGCTTCAGGATACTTCACCTTGCTTTTTGTTACAGTGTTATGATTTAGTCACTAGTTTCTATTTTTTGTTCGTTTGTTTGTTTGTTTTCTCATTGTATTTTTGAACAAATGTGGAAAACTACAATTTTAGATTACTTTCAGATTTTAAATATTCAATGTAAGTAATTTTCACTTTTGCTTAATTTTCTTCTAAGAAATGAAAGGTTCAGATATTCTGACCTTCCTAAAAAAATATCTAACTCTTTTGTCTTCCTACTATAAAATTAGAAGGTTACTCATAGTGTATTTTAAAGTAAACATTACATGCAGGGATATAAACAACTACACAAATATAAATGATCTGAAATGTACTTTGTCTTCTAGGAAATATAGAAAAGCATAGATAAATTTGTAAGATTCCTGTGAAGGGCCAGATGCACACAGAGATCAGAAGACAACAAAACCCCTGGAATTGAAGTTACAGGTGGCTGTGACCTGCCGTGTGTGTGTGTGTGTGTGTGTGTGTGTGTGTGTGTGTGTTGTGTGTGTGTGCATATGTGCATGCGTGTGTGTATTATTGAAAAGCTCCTTTCAGTAATTCCTGAATTGTTGTCAGGCACATGGAGAGGTTGTGAATGTAAAAAAGAAAACTTCCAGGATGGCTACTTTTTCTTTTTCTCTTTCTTTTTTTCTTTCTTTTCTTTTCTTTTCTTTTTTTTTTTTTTTTTTTTTTTTTTTTTTTGTATTTTGGCCCCAATCCTGTCTCTTCAAATAATTTGATTGAATCATCTTTTTAAACACATAGTGAAAACTTTCTCAAATTACATCTCTGCACACATTGACAATTCCATGATTTTTCTTTATTACTGCTTATATGGGATATCATATATATTGACTTGCTTGGGTTGAACCATTTTTGCATTTAGAGACAAATGCCCCTCAGTCACAATATAGACTCCTTTTGCTGTGTTATTTAATCCAGATTTCTATTGTTTATTGTGGAGCTTTGCATGCATGGTCATTGGCGCTATGGGCTGTAACACCTTTCATGATAGTGTCATCACTTTAGTATTAGGGTAATGCTGTACTCATGGAAGGAATTTGGAAGGATTTTTCTCTTCAGTTTCTTTGGGAAGAGTTTGAAAAGAATAACTGTTGGTTTTTTGTTAAGTTAAATCATGTAATTACAGCCTTTTCTGTGATGGGAGACTTTTATAGATTCTGTCTCCTTATTCTATTAATATGCACTATTTCATCATATTATTCTATTAAAATATTCTCTCATCATGATTCAACTTTCATGCACACAGAGAATTATAGCTCCCCACAGATTTGTGGTGTTTTCAGTTATAATTTCTTTACCTAGACTTTTTTGACTTTTCCATTGTCTCTTCCTTATGGACTCCATAATGCTTGTATTGATTTATTTCATGGTGTATTATAAATCCTATTGACTTAAAAAAAAACCCTACTTTTTGTTCTTTGTGCTTTTTGTGCTTCTAAATGTCTTCTTTAAAAATAACTGCCTTCAAGTCCACTTAATCTTTCATCTATTTGTTTAGGTTTACTGATGAAGTTGCCAATTAAATGTTTCAATTTAGCCACTGTAATCTCCAGTTTCAAAGTTTCTGCTACATTCTTTTCCATTGTTCATGCTTATTTGTCAAACTTTTCATTTTGTTGGTGTATTATTTTCCTTGACTTACTTAGTTATCTATTTTTATCTTACCATAGCTCACTGGAAACAACAAATTAATTTGAATTTTTTGTCAGGTAAGTCGTAGACATTCATTTCTTTGGAGTCAATCTCTAGAGCTTCTTAAAATCAGGACTATGTTTCTTTGATTTTTTAAATAATCCTTGAGGGTTTGTGTTACTGTCTTCACCTCATATCTTTACTGTCTAACTCTGGGAAGAAAAGGGTTATATAAATCATCCTGGCTGGAGATTTGGGTCCTGATGGTTCTTTTGGACCCTTTCTTTTCTCTTATTTTATTGTATTCGTGTGTATGAGTATTTTGCTTACATTAATGTCTTGCAGTTCTTGTACACATAGTGACTAAAGAGTCCAGAAAGGGGCATGAGGGCCCCTGGAACTGGAGTTATAGGTGGTTATGAGTAATCATGTGAGTGCTGGGAATTGAACTCCAGTCCTGTAGAAGAGCAGCAACTGCTCTTAAGCATTGAGCTACATTTAGCTCCTCCCAGGACTTTCCTACGGAGGTGATGGATCTTCTGTTCTTGTCCTCTCTTGAGATTCAGTCTTAGAATTTTGTGCCTCATCTCAATGCCTCAAAGCTAGTTCAGATGCTTAGGTTCTTTGCTTTGTTTTCCCTAGAGCAGTGAACTCTAGGATTTATGGCTTCTCCCAGTGAGCAGAGTCAATGGCTGGCAAACATCTGTGTTGTGCAAATGCTATAATGTTTTTTTTTTCTCATTACGTACAGTTGTTAAAATTACTATTTATTTTTTATTTGCAAGTTTTTAATAATAATGTTCATATACTTTAAAAATATATAAGTTTGCATATAACCCCTTCTGCAGGTTCTTTCCAATGATTCCTATCCTTTGAAATTCTTTTTCTTTAGCTGTGTGAACTACTATTTCCAGTTTTGTGTGAGCCCCAGGGGCTGTTTGGCCTTAAGGTTTCCAGTTACTTTTACTTTTATTTCAGGTAGCTATATTGCAGGTGTGTGCGTTTCCTGTTTTTCTTAATTTTTAAATAATTAAACATCTTTTTTTAATATATACATCTATATTATTACACATATATACAATAAACTACCTGTAGCCGAAGAAACATGACATAATCAGGAATTATATAAATGTAACATTCGTAGTGCTTTGGGTATTTGTTCTTGACAGCCTTGAAGAAAACATCTTTCCTGTCTTGGTGTGTCTAAAATTCTGAATGTAATTCAAACTCCATCACATCTTGTTATTATCAACTTAAAACATCTATCTAGACCTAAAAACATCTTAACCCCTAAACAATTAAGCTTCATTGTAAAACTAAGGTACCTGGTCTTCAACTCCATCAGAGACTTGAGAAGTAATAAACTTGATTACCTGAATATGCCAGGAGTACAGGTTAGTAGCTTTCCAAATAAGAAAATGACAGGGACAGTTTTCTACCTGAATACTCACCCAAAACTCTCTATAACCGTGGAGCATCTTCTTCAATCTTCTAGTCCAATATATCTGACAGACATATTTGTGGGGCGGGAACTACTGAGGACTTGCTTACCCTGTCTTGGCAGAGTTTGGCCGTCGACTCTGCCTGCACCCAAGCTTACCCTTTTAAAGGCAGAATTCTATCTGTGGTAGAAATGAGGACATTTTTGCTCAGTGGCTTGTTTGTCACATTTGAAGCCATCTCTATAAGGGGTTTCTTTGATGCTCATCATCTTCTTTGAGGTAGGCTGGGTGTTGCCAGGGATTAACCTGTCTCATTGTCGGTGAATCTTTAAAATAATAAAAACATTTTTAATTGCCATATTCTGCATGTCTCTGAGGTTTTTGAAGACCTTATCTAAGTATGCTTCCTTATCTTTCTACAGAATCATATCTATCTGCCACATGTAGGATGTATATTCTTGTGATAAAAGTACACTAGTGATTGACAGGACCACGATTTGATCAGCTAAGAATCAACTTGTATAACTTATTTATCCTAAACAGCCTGCAGTAGCACTTTCAAAGTATTGGAAGTAAACCTTGTATTGTAATTGAGCTGTATGGGTACAATGCCTCATATTAGAGTGTGTGTGTGTGTGTGTGTGTGTGTGTGTGTGTGTATCATGTAAAGACTAATTTTACATTTGAATTCTATACCACTGTATCTAGAATTAAACTTATTTTGCATCTATATACAAAATTCTATGCCAGTGAATTAAACAAAACCTTGTGAGTGAAAATTGAGGCATTAAGTTGAGGAGTAGATTCACTAATCTACTTTTTTGTTCTAAATTACTATTTCTAAGGGAAGGTGACATTTTTTAATCTTTCATTTTTCTGATATCATAAATGGTACCCTTATTGAGATATTTTCTTGTAGATTTTTTAAAATTTTATTAATTTATTCATATTACATCTCGATTGTTAGCCCTTCCCCTGTTTCCTCCCATTCTTCCCTCCCTCCCACTTCCCCCCTTCTCCCCTTCCCTATGTCTGTGATTGAGGGAGACCTCCTCCCCCTATATATGCTCTTGCCAAGAAGAGACTTGATACCTTATGAGCATATACAGGAGGAGGTAATCCCCCTCAGGAACAGTCATAGGGGAGGGAAATAATGGGAAAATGGGAGGGAGGGAAGAATGGGAGGATACAAGGGATGGGATAAACACTGAGATGTAACAAGAATAAATTAATAATAATAAAAAAAGAATATCGAGTCTCTTCTTGGTAACTTGCTATCCTTCCCCTGAGTGCCGCCAGGCCTCCCCATCCAGGGGACGTGGTCAGAAAAGGGGCACCGGGGTTCGTGTGAGAGTCAGCTCTCACTCTCCACTCAACCGTGGAGAATATCATGATCGTCGGCTAGGTCTTGGTAGGGGTTCAAAGCTTACTGCCTATATTCTCCTTGGCTGGTGCCTTAGTTTGAGGAGGACCCCAGGACCCAGATCTGCCTGTCATAAAGTTCTTCTTGTAGGTTTCCAGGACCCTATGGGTCCTACTATTTCCCCATTCTTCCATGCTACTCTTGCCTAAAGTCTCAATAGGATCTCCTCTCTTCTGACCCACTTTCTTGGTAAGTAAAGTTTTTCATGGTACGTATCCCTTGGACTAGTGTTTTGATATAAGTGAGTATATACCGTTTGTCTCTTTTTGCTTCTGGGTGAACTCACTCATTATGATAATTTCTAGATCAAGCAAGCCATTTGTCCACAAATTTCTGGAATTCCTTGTTTTTAATAGCTGAGTAGTATTCCATAGTGTAAATGTACCACAGTTTCTTAGTCCATTCTTCTATTGAGGAACACTTAGGCTGTTTCCATGTTCTGGCTACCCAGGCCTTAATGTCAACAATTAATAAATGGGACCTCATGAGGCTGAGAAGCTTCTGTAAGGCAGGAGACACTGTCAGTAGAACAAAGCGACAGCCTACAGACTGGAAAAAGATCTTCACCAACCCTTCATCTGACAAAGGTTTAATATCCAAAATATATAAGGAACTCAAGAAATTAAACACCACAAAACCAAACAACTGAATTGTGAAATGGGGCTTGGAACTTAACAGAGAATTCTCAACAGAGGAATATCAAATGGCCGAGAAACACTTAAAGAAATGCTCATCTTTGTTAGTCATCAGAGAAATGCAAATCAAAACGACACTGAGATTCCATCTTACACCCATCAGAATGGCTAAGATCAAAAACTCAAATGACACCACATGCTGGCGAGGATGTGGGGAGAGAGGAAACACTCCTTCATTGCTGGTGGGAATGCAAACTAGTACAATCACTTTGGAAAGCTATCTGGTGCTTTCTCAGAAAAATGGGAATAGGGCTTCCTCAAGACCCAGCTATCCCACTCCTTTGAATATACCCAGAAGATGCCCTGCCACACAACAGGGACATATGCTCAACCATGTTCATAGCTGCTTTATACATAATAGCCAGAACTTGTAGATGTTTCTTTAGACAAGGATTTTATTCTACATCCTTTGAAATTCACTATGTAGCCTAGGCTATCCTAAAATTTATGACAATTCTTCTAGCTCAGCCACCCAAGTGTTGGGATTATAAATGTGAAATAGCTAACAAATAATGACTTTATTACACTGAAAGAGACTGACTTCCTGCCTTCTTGTTTTAATTCTCATTTCTACCCATCAATTGCATCATTTAAGCATCCTTTCAACAAGGTTATCTTTGTCCAAGAGGTTCTTGAGTCATCCTCTATCATACAAATCATTTTTGTCTTTGTTTACCTGAGTTACTTGCTTCTGTCAATTTTTTTTTTGTCTACTCTGGTAGATTGAAGAACAATATTCCATCCACCAGAGATGTTTACTGAGTGATTATTTAAGAAGTGTTTTGAAGGTGCTCTAAACTTTTCTCTAAAGCCATAGAAAGTTCTAATTAAACTTTTTTTTTTCAGCAGAAATAAAATACAATTTCTCAAGTATTAGCGTTTACAAATAAAAATGATTTATCCTTGAACCTTATGTTTTCCTTTACATATGTAGTATAGCCAATTATATTTTATTACAAGTTTGAAGCAATTCCATTACACCCTAGATCAAATAGATTTTATGAGCTTTCCGGCGAGTTTAAATAGAATTGATTATGTTGGTTCTATATGAACGCATGAACATGCTCCAATGAGCATAGTTTTTCTTCCAACAAACCTTAAGTTGAAAAGAAATTTCTAGAGCTGGAGAGATGACTCAGCAGTTAAGAACATTTTTTGCGCATGCAGAGGAACTGGGCCCTCCTCCCAGGACCTACAGAGCAGCTAACAACTGTCCATACTGAGTTCCAGCCCTTTTTTAAAATACCCTACAGACCTAGGCATATACACAGTGCACCTAAATAAATGCAGAAAAAAACACTCATATACAAAATAAAAATAAACAAATGTTTTAAGAGAAGTAAATTTCTATGTTGACGAAGTCCTGTGAATAAGTTCTGAGCAGTCATTGACTCTTTGGGTCAGGAAACTTTCAGAATCTGTTTTCAGAAGCAGAGGGGATGCAGGTAGGAAACAGGCAAATATAGTCCTTTTCACAGAACAAGGAAGACACAGTATATAGCTTCCCATTTGTGGGTGCTTATTTCTCTTGAGACCATTGGATTTATTTAAAGGGCCCTCAATGTATCTGGGCTAGCACAATGTCGGTTTTCAGTAGATCTTTTTCATACAATTTATCAGAAGACACCTTTAAATAAGACATCTATTGCTACATGGTTACCAGTTGTTTAAAAACACACAAAGGCGTCTAAGTGATAACAGCAGAACATGACAAAATAAAATAAGATAAAACAAAAACCATCATATCAAAGTTGGACAAGGCAAGACAAGAGAAAAATTAAAAAAGCTCCAAGAGAAGGAAGGCACAAGAATCAGAGATCTGCTTGTTCACACACTCAGGAGTTCCATTAAAGCCGTAAACAGAAATCTATTGTATATATGCAGAATGCCTACAGACAGACCTGTGTAGGCGTTGTGGTTGCTGCCTCAGTCTCTGTGAGCTCACATGAGTCTTGCCCAGCTGTTTTACAGGGCCTTGGTCTCCCGGCATCCTCCGTGTACTCTGCCTTCCCCACTCTTTCTGCCTCCTTTTCTGTGGGGATTCCTGAACTCTGAGAGGATAGATTTGATGGAGACATCTCACTGAGAGCTGTGTATTCCAAGATCTCTCTCCGTGTAGTTCTAAGGATAACCTTGAGCCTCTAACCCCCCTGCCTCCATCACTTGAGTACTGGCATTACAGCTATGTGCCACTATACCCAGGCTTTGACCTGGTGCTGGAGATCTGATCTAGGGACTGCATACATGCTGGGCAAGTTCTCCCAAACTAAACTATATCCCCAGCCCTACACATGGTATCCTTAAATGATTAAATGCATTTTATTTTTAAGTTGAGTTAAAAAAAAAACTCGTTTTTGTATTTAAAACAACTAACAAAAATGAGCTAATTTGCCAATTTTAATGTTGCAAATTATTATTATATGCACATATATTTTTTCATGTTATTGAAATGCATTTTCCTTCTGCAAACCTAACATTAGGCATCAAAATTCCCATAGCAGACTGTACTGGTCAATGTGTCCCTAGAAGAAGGTGCTGTGTGTCTCAGAGGTAGCATAAGCATCATTAGATGTGGGGGTTGCTATGGTAACTGTTTCTCTTTTATAATTGAATAGCATAGCAAGTAGTCTTATAAAACCCACCAACCCATAACTTTCAGGTGCCCCAAGGCAGCTTTAACTTAAACACCGTCTCTTGGTCTGTGTATTTTTTTTGATCTAAAGGATTCAGGTGTTTGACTGAACCTGTTTTATGAGTCTAATGTGCTCTGGAACTTAAATCCTTGGTTTTTTGACCACAGGTAATTTTCAAGCCAAAGCTCAAGACAGTTGTGAAATCAAGGCAGGAATACAAAATTTCTATTATAAGAAGACTTCTACATAAGGTAGTATCGATGAAAAGCGCCAAATAAGAGCCCAATATTTGAACATTTAATTTCACCTGAATGGACTCCCCATCAGCCAGTGCAAAGAAGTCATTCTAGAAATGCAGGAGCCAGAGGGTGTCATTCTGAACTACACTCTGGGTGTCAGGAAAATGTATTTTGTTTAAATAGAAATCCTCCTGGGGTCTAAGAGTTCTATTTTTCTTCCCGAATGCAGGGCACATGTTGTAAATATCTATGTCCTAGTGGAAAGAGCATGCATGGAGCCAGTAAAACCCACTGCAGCTCCCTCTTTCCCTCCATACCCTTTCCATTCTCACGGACGCCAATTTGTTTGGTCATTTTGTTAGTTGTTTGTGTTTAAACTGTTATTAAGCCTCTTTAGCAGACAGATTTTGATCAGAGCAGACAATGAAAACTATGCTGCTTCTCTGCAGACAACAAAGTCAGAGGTGGATTCTGAAGGCGACCCAAAGACTAGTCAAGCACCTTTTTTTTTTTTAGACTGCTGTATCTCGATTTCATTTTTTAAAACTTTCCCCTTGTATTATTAATTGTTTTTCTCCCCATTATGACAAAATTCCTGAGAAAACAAAACTCAAAGAAAGGAGGGCACACTCATGGACTGTGGGCACAGTGACTGGGAAAGATGACAGCAGTGGGGATGCTGCAGCTCTGATGACCAGACCCTTGAGGGTCCCATTGTACCCACAGACAAGAGACAGAGAGCGAGGAATTCTGCTGCTCTGCATGTGTCCTGCTTCCTGTTCAGTCCTGGACTCCAGCCCATGGGATGCTGCCACTTATATTCAGGGTGGGTCTGCCTTCCTCAGGTATGCCTCTGTGGAAACACCCTTTCATACATGCCCAGAAGGGCATCTCCTGGGTGAGTCTATAATCCAATCATGTTGACAGTGAAGGTTGACTACCATGTCCCCTACAGAAGTTTCTCAGAAGTAATTCCCATGATCAGCATGAGGATCACAGGAACGTTTTCTATAAAGCGCATGCAATTCAACATAACAGTGTAACACAAAACATAGCAGTGTAACACCAAAGACTCGCTGCTTCCTATAACCAGGTCTTAGTGACTACAGAAATAGTGCCCTGTTGAGAACTGATACTCCGGAGCTTCTGAAATCTATGCCTCAATTGAGGCCAAGACATCTCTGCCTATTGTCTGTTACATTAGCCCTTGAGTAATCGTCTTTTAATTGTCATCCTCTTCGGAGTCATGTTTTTTATTTAGTGATGCTATAAGAAAAGTCACTGTGGAAATACCATAAACCACGGATAAAGTGGTCACCGGAAGGAGAATAGGATAATGATAATTGCAACGCCCACTTGCGTCTGCCTACCTGAATCATAGTTCGATGTTCCTGTTTCTTACTATGTGCCCTTGAACTTGTTATGCATATATATTACCTTGAAGTAAATGTTCAGCATTGTTAGCTCTTAGGCATATTCAATTTGCAAGATCCTTTACCCGAACACTACACAGAGAACATTCTCTGCTGTGGACAATTGAACAATTAATTTATGACAGCAACAGATATTGAGACTAGAGATTGGGCATGTTTTCTCCGTTTCACCTCTGAATGTTTCAAGTACAAGTTGTGTCTCGCAAGCGTATCTTACTTATCACATCCGATTAGGAGCTGACCCTTTCTTCTCTCTCTGATTAACATGGCTACTTGGGGTCATGTAGACCTAGGCTTGAGCCCTCCGCCCTCCATGCATTATTCGGTTACTCCTAGTGTGTCCTCTAGCCTTGGCAGCATTTCTAAACTCCTTTGATAAAATAGGTTTCCTATCGATACCTAACTAGTTCAACTGTTTTCAGCGGAGGCCAGACAGTCTTCTTTTTTATTCTGTGATCTTGATTAAGTGATTTCATTCCATCCAGGCTCTCGGGTACAGCACAGAGATAGACGTTCCGAGACATTCCGAGAAGGAAGTGAACTCATAGGCTAATATGTAAAGTGCGGTGCCTTAGTTATTAGAGATACATTGTCAATGCAAATTTGACTTGTTTCTCATTTCCTTTGTGGAGCTTTCAGATTGACTATTGTATTAATAAAAAAAATAGGTTAGTGAGTCACTATCTTTTCATAGTCCTGTTTAGTCCACTAAACAGGCAACGGTCACGGCCTAGAGGAAGAGCCTTCTGCCCTCAGTGCAGCTAGGTTCTTCCTTCTGTCTCCTCAGAGGATTCTGAGTGCTCGTGAATAAAACTAAGGAATTCTCCTTAGATAGAAGAGGAAGAGGGGCATGAAGCTGTTGGAAGTACAAGGCCACATAGAGCCAATATATGTTAGGGCAACATGACGCAGATCTGGTTTGAGACAGCAAAATGCGACTGACACCAGACATGGGCCTACGAGTCACCACAAAACTGCTGTCCCTGGATGTTTTAGGAAACCCCAAAGTAAACAGTAATGCCGTCTATTATATATTTATTTTTTTTCAGAATGCCACTTTATACAGGTCTAAATAAATAGAGCCGTCAGATCAGAGCAGGACCCTTCATCTGAGCCTCCACCTTTACCAGCCTGCCTGTGTGTATCTGCCTGTAGGTCTGTGTGCCTGCCTCCGTGAGGCCTGTATGCCAGTCCATAGGCTGCCCGTGTGCCTGGGTGCCCGTCAGTGGCTGCCTGCCTAGTGCGCTGGTAAGTAAGGCATGCCTTATCTCCCCTCAACTTCGTGAATTTTCTTCAACTTCCTGGCCTCCCACACCCTGCCTCAGAACACACCTCACAAAAGGGGAAGAAAGAGTTGAATATCTCCTGTAATTTGCTCAGTGCAGCACAGCACAGTGGTCAGTAACCTTTGTTAGACTTCAGGATCCCATGGCTGCCAGGGAGCTGTGACTCACCGCTGCCGCCCAAACCTTGAGAGAGTAGTTCATTGCGCACCACTATCTCAGAACGAAACTCACAATTCTAAGCATAGTTTTTTTTTTTTTGTTGTTGTTGTTGTTCTTGAACTCTGACCACAGTTGCACCGTGAGTAGGTCAGACACTCCTAAGCGGAAGCATCTGAGGTTCTGTGGATGTCAGTGCATCATGCGAGTTTCAGCACAAAAAAACAAAAAACAAAAAAACAACAACAAAACAAAAAACCGTCATCAGTATTTGAGAAGCTTTGGTGTGCACGGTTAGACACTACCCCCCTCTTTTCCTTACCAAAGCACTCTCTTGGGTTCTCTTGTGGCACTGAGCCCTACTGACACAGTACGCATGCAGGCTTCTCGCTTCTCCTTTTCATCTGTGAGCCCATCAAACCCAGTGTAAAAGTCAACACCAACTCAGGGCCATGGACACTGTACATTGACGCTGAAGGAGAAGGGTCAAGTGGCGCATTAACTCTTCCTAAGAACTGTAAGTCAACACTTTCCCTGTGATGTTTGAAGGGTTGTCACATGCCATGAGCTTTCCGACTCTGCTTCGGTAAACCTCACAGAATTCTGATTTGTACTACCTGGTGTGCTATAAATATATATGATTATTTCCACTTGTAACGCTTAGTGGGATGGAAAAGTGGTTTGTCAGTGTTTATAAACCCCATGTATCTTTCTCTATCAGACATGTTTGTTCGAAGACAGAAATTGATTTCATTAATAATAACCGAGAATATATTTGAATATGTCTGCATTTTAATAACAATGATTCATTTGTTTGGCTGTATGGCTTAAGCTCCTTTATAAGATAACATCACTTAATTCCTTATGAAAGTTATAATATTCCCCCGTAAAGACAAAGACTTTCCATATGCATTGTCCGTAACCTAAAGCCGTAATGAAAATGTCTTGGTGAGATGAAATAGGAGCAAGATCGTGACATATCTGAAGTAATTTCCTCTCTCTTCTGTGACTCATAAGGGCAAAGAAATCCAAGTCTTCTGCATATTTAGGTTGTGATTTCTGAGAAAGAGAGATGTGTGTGGGGTCCACTTATGTTCCAAGAAACTTCTATTTTTCCCCCTTCTTCTCCAAAGGCTCTTATCTCTCTTTGTGTTATTATGGACGAAATTGGTTTGGAACATTAAAAAAAAAAAAAATAACAGAATGGCTGTTTCATCCTTGAGCAAGGTAGATGATAACACATGCTGGAAAGTTTTCCCAGAGTGTCTGATTTCGTACCTTTGAATTTTGCTGGAAAACATGTCACTCCATTCAGAACTCTGAGTTAAGATGCAGTATTTTTTTTTTTTTTTTTTTTTCTGAAGGCTATTTTAAATTAGGCTAATAAATTGCTACTCTCTGCCTTGCGTGATAATGCATTACATTATCTACTGATGTACATGTATTGTTTGACTCTAATGGTGTGGAAATTAAATGTTAGACATGGGCCAGATGTTCCTATAGATGAATATGAACTATGGTGCTGGCACGGTAGCATCTCACTGGGACCGACGAGAAGAATGCAATAGCCAACAACAGTAACAACCACCACACATGTCCTCCCATAGCAATCCACAGTGAGAGCTAATGCGGCAAGGCTGCACAGCCTCCAAATGTCAGTAGTATTTGCGCCTGTTCAGAAGCAATGAATATTTTCCTAAAATAGAGAGTGAAATAAAACTGCGAATGTGAAACTACCTGGAGTGGTGTCCAGAGAAGGTAAATATTTGTCATGTGCATTTGACAGGCAGACATCTTGGAGTATCTCTCTGGGTTTTGCACCTCAGCATGGCAGCGAGATTTTTAGGGGTCATTCCTCTGTTGTGCATGGTTCATGGCAGGGTAGGAGGGATATGGGACTTGGGGGAAGGGAACCGGCAAACAAATGGGCCTTATGGTGAATTTTAATGAAGACTCCCTGCTGGCCTTAACTCCATTGGAACAAAAAGAAAAAAGAGAAAGAAATGCATAATCTCCATCCCAGGCTAGTTTACAAATGGGGCCATAATTCAAATAGTGGGTACATATCCCAGGAAGATGTTGAAGACTGAAGACGGAGGGTTGTGGCTGCTGCTTCTGCTGGTGCAAGCTAGATAGTGCTAAAGTGCAGACAAGCACTGCAAATCTCCAGGGTGGGAGCAGAGGAGGGTGTCACATAAATGCCCTCTGTAGAGCTGTTCTGGGATAGGGGGTGAACTTAGAGACTTTGGGATGGGTGTATTTCTGCCATGGATAGAAAGATAAAGAAGAAGGGGTCTGATTAGAATCCTCAGTTTGTACTGTGCTTATTGCGCAGGCAGGAGGACCTGAGTTCAGTCTCCGAAGCAGCCACACACAAAGCCGGGCATGGTGGCACATTCTTCTTGTCCCAGTGCAGGGGAGGTAGAGACAGGAGGATCTCCGGGGCTTGCTCTCCGGACAGTCCAGGTGACTCATTGATATCCAGGCTTAGCAAAAAAAAGCCTGTGTCAAAAAAACATATGGTAAAGAGCTGTAGGCTAAGACGTCAATCTCTCTGGTCTCCACAAATATGGGGCCCTATGGGTGCACACTTGCACACACACACACACACACACACACACACACACACACACACACACACACAAGAGGTGAAGCACACAGAGAGGGAATGAAGAAGGAAACAGTTTAGTAATAGCCAAGAGCTGTAGAGAGAAACCAGTGCAAACCAAGAATTCCAAGGCCAGAGTCTTACACACTTCCAAATACTTTGCTGAAGACCAAGAGGTCTAAGATAAAGAAAGAGAAGAATTTGTTTCTCCAAGAATTATTTCAACCGTAACTGTCATTATCAGTTTTCACCTTCTGTATGGATGTGAGGATGTCTTCGTCTTACATTAAACGTCCAGTGCGTTTCTGATCCATGTGAATTCATTTCCTCTTGCCTTCACTTAGCATCCTTTCCAAGTTTTAGCCCAATGAACTTTGATTTCTCAGGAGTGCCCCAGTTTCAGTCTGGATCACAGCATCCTTTCTTTTTTATTTTTTTAATTTTTTATTAATTTATTCTTGTTACATCTCAATGGTTATCCCATCCCTTGTATCCTCCCATTCTCCCCTCCCTCCCATTTTCCCCTTATTCCCCTCCCCTATGACTGTTCCTGAGGGGGATTTCCTCCCCCTGTATATGCTCACAGGGTATCAAGCCTCTTCTTGGTAACCTGCTGTCCTTTCTTACTTTAAAAAATTATGTTGTGTTAGGAAAGATATTTGAAACTAATTTCCTTATCATAGTTATAGATGTTGATTTTTGCCTCTACTGTGAATTCTATGCATACATGAATGTCTTCCCTTCCTATACTTACCTCAAGCCATTATCTTCTCATTTGTAAATATTATTTACCACATTCTGGGTGTGTTAGTATACACTTGATCCAGGCACAGGAGGCTGAGGCAGGAGTAATGAGAGCTCAAGGACAGCCTGGCATGCACCACTGATTTGAGGCTAGTCTGAGCTACATAATGAGGAAAAAAAATTAATTTTTAAAGATGAGATTGGGTATATTCATGATGGTAAGGCTGCAAACAAACTTTAAAACAAAAAAAGAAGGGGTCTCACATAACTACTGACACTGGCCTTAAACTCAAACAGAGCCAGGGATGACTCTTAACTTTGGGTTGTCTTCCTTCCCACCCCCCTACAAGTGCTCAGATCACAGGCATACACCACCACTCTGACTCATGTGGCAGTAGGGATCAAATCCAGGGCATGACAAACAAGTGTGCAGGAGTCTACCAATGAATTAACACTGACAGCACACACAACACACACACACATACACACAGAAGCTTTGTACTTCTTTGTTCCAGGAGATTAGCTTTGATGTTCATGCTTCCCAGAACCAGTAAGGTTCATGAGACTAGATCCTGAACTTTTGTATGAAACTGCATTGATGATCCTTGGATATGGGAGTTTTCCTTTCTGATAATTAATTCAAATCAAATCCCTGTGATCCTCAAAACATGATTTTGGAAAAGACCTCTTTGCTAGATGATGTCAGTGTATTTTATGATTGACAAGCTCCATGGTCATTGCATCAAATTAAAAGCTTGAAATCATCCATCTTGGGCTCTAGTGCTGCTCCTCCCCCTGGCTGACTATTCCCTGCTGTGCAACTCTGATTCACCATGGGCACAGTAAGTGGACGGTGTGTCCCGAGTCCAGAGGGCAAGTCAGTCACGTGCACACTATTTGCCTCCACCTCTGAAGTCACCCCTTCGATCTACATAACATTGCAGGGTGGAGGTCGAAACCATAACTGGCTTGTTCCTCAAGGCTTGCTTTTTCTCTGAGGTCCTGAAGGAGAAGATGACTGTGGCCAGACAGGATGTCACTTTTACATATGAATAAAATCTACACATAGCTAGAATGGCACATGGGAGATGAATACGAGTTTGTGGGAGAGGCATGACATGAAACCACATCCTAATTAGCTGTGTCATCAGACTCTGTACTGACTCAGCCTCCGCTTTCTTATGGCAACACTGCAGTGTGTGTTTTTATTTCATAGGGTTGTCACAGATCTTAATTGATACTGTTGGAACAGTGAGGTACGACTAACTAAAGCACAGACTATTGTATTCCTTCTCGTGATGTGTCTCCATGACCCCTGTGCTCTAGATACTACAGGTTTTAATGCGATATTGTGTTCATTAATTATATTACTTTAATTTATTTTTTCAGTTACACTGTATCTTGTCAGTATCTATCTGTGTGTCTATCATCTATCTATCCATCTATGTGCCTGTCTCTCTCTCTATCTATCTCTACCATCTATCCATCTGTCAATTATTTAAATCAGTAAGACTTATTTGTCATGTACTCTAATGATTTAGAAGCACACCACAGATGTGCCGTTTTCTTAAATCCTACAGTCTTGATAGCTAGCTGTCATGTAATCTTAGAGGGAAATGGAGAGTAGCACAGATGCAGTCACTAAGTGCTGTGATTAAAAGCAATATGTACGTTGACTTTGCATGTGTATCCATGTACCTAAAACTTGGTTGGGTCAGGGATACAGACACAGGGGGAAGATGCTTCCTCTGGTGACTTTCACCAGAATTGACTTATATACTGACAAATACTATTTGCTCAGAAATTTTAAACTTTGAGATCTCACTTCCTGTTGACACAGACTATAAACCCACACTGTGAACACAACACCACCTGGCTTTAAGGAGTTCAGATTAGCATGCAAGCTCACATTTTCTATAACTTCAAATATTTACTTCCAGTTTTGGCTGTGCCATACCTGATTTCATGTTGATGATGCCAAAAGACATTTCCCAACCCACTGCATGGCATTTGTACCACTGTGACTTACAGTGGATTTATTTATTTAAACATTAAAATAGGCTTGGTAGCCAAGAACACCTGCTAGAACAGGAGTTCGTATTCGAGCATTCACTTTACCAGCTGGACATCCCTCACACACTTGTCATCTCAGCTCTGAAAGGAGACAAATACAAGAGGATCACTGGGATCACTGAGCTTGCTGTCTTCCAGCTCGTCCAGGCTCAGGGAGAGACCCTGACTCAAAGGAACAAACAGAGCATGATAGGGGAGACTGTCCCATGCTTTTCTTTTGGTGGCCTCTTCATGTGCACACGTGTATATATAAAAATCTCAAACACACACACACACACACACACACACACACAGAGAGAGAGAGAGAGAGAGAGAGAGAGAGAGAGAGAGAGAGAGAGAGAGAGAGAGAGCAACTGTTTTTAGAAATACAGGGTAGGCATTAAATCATGAAGTATACAACATGGGGGGCGGGGAATGTTCGTATGAATGTATGCCCAAGCAAATCAACGGTTCAACCATCCAGGGAGGACTTGATAACACAGACACAATTGCCTGATTATTAACAATGAGGCAAGACAGTAGGAAGATTCTGTACCATCTAACTTCATTGTTTAGTTTTTATGTAACTTATAAATATGGTCCCCTATAAATATCCCAGAATATACAATGTATACCGACCACCCTCTGTATTCACAGGCTCTGCATCTGTTCCTCCAAAATGCTGGTTGCTGATACCCATGCAACTTTATGTTTCTGTCTTACTGAATATGTTCTTGTTGTTATTTCCTAAATAGCATAATGCAACTGTACTTCCTAAATTATGGTATGAAACAACTATTGACATGATACTTACACTGCATATGGCATCTCTGATATAGCAATTTACATAAGATAAGGAGTTATAAGTAACCTGGGGGTAATTTAAAGTACACAAGAGAAGAACAGGTTATGTGCATACACCATACCAATGTATATAAACAACTTGACCATATTCGTATTATTGTGTCTGCATAAGTCTTGAAATCAATCTCCTAGAGACACCTGGGGACAACGGAAGGGAGTAGAAAAACCCCTTAATCTTTGAAATCTTGTATCTTCTCCAGCTGGTGCTAATTTTTGTAGTGTTCAACGAGTGTCACTCAAGCCCCTAGCACCTTCACACGTTAACGTGCCCTTCAAAATCACCTATCCTTGTATGGATGCACTGTATTTTATTTTATAGTTTTCTTTTGTCCACTGACTATACCAGGATAAATTTGGGGTGGGTGGGAATTGAGACAAGCTTTCTCTGGGCAGCCTTGGCTGTCCTGGACTCCCTTTGTAGATCAGGCTGGCCTCGATCTGTCTGCCTCTGCCTCCCTGAGTGCTGGGATTAAAGGCATGCACCACCACACCTGACCCTGGATGAAATTTTAGTCACATATTTTCTCAGTCGTGAGGAATTGAATCAAGGGCCTTCCACATGCCAGGTAAGCATTCTGCCACTGAGTCACAGACTCTGTCCCATAATTTTTAAGTGAGACATAATTCATGAGCCATAAATTTTATCCTTACGGTGTACCACTCACTCATTTTCCATGTATCAACAATGTTCTTCTGGCATTAAAAATATTAATTGCTGAACATTTTCACACATACCCCAACTCTTACTCATTACCAACTACTTTCCGCTGTTCTTCCCCCAGCTCATAACAAATAGCAAATGCAGTTGTACAAATGTTTATTTCCTTGGTATTTTGTGTGATTAGCGTCTGTGACCATATGTGCAAGCCTTTTCTCATGAGGCACGATATCTTTAAATTTGAGCCATGTTGTGACAGAGAGCAATATCTCATTTCACTTATAATTGAATATTCCAATGCTTGCATATACCCCAAAACTTGCTTATTTGTTTACCAACCAACAGATATTTGGGTGGTTTTCATGTCTCACCTACTGTAAGTGATGTTACTCTGAATATTCACGTGCAAGTGTTTGTGCATATATGGATTTTAGAAACTGCAAAGCTCTTTAGTGTTGGTGCTCCATTTTCCATCCACATCAGCCGTCTATGATATGGCCAAACCCTGCACCAATGCTCCTGGTACAGCCATTGTGGTGGGGCATACTGGCACGTTAGTCTGGCGTGGCTCAGGTTTCCCTAATGAGTAACGATGCTGAGTCTTCTCAAGTACCTCGAGCTGTTTGTGTCTCTCTGTTGAAAACCTGTTTATTTGCAACTTTTCCTGCTCTAACGCTGGATTGTAAGAACTGCCTCAATAATCAGGATCCTCTTTTCTTACTAAATATTTTTTTCTTCATTTTAATTAAAGCACAACTACATCATTTCTTTTCTTTCCGCCCTCACCCACCTTGTGCTTTTCTTCTGGCCTCTCCCAATATTCTTTGCATACACATAATTTTTCAAATATCTTATTTTTATGTCTGAATGCTCATTCTTTTGATGTAAAACAATTTAATCTTCTTCAAGCTTGAAATTTGTTTTCGTTATTACTTGTTATTACTTATTTGAAAAATATTATATATGCATTCAATTTCATAACCAAAGATTATGAAGATTTATTTCTATTTTATATTTATTTTATAGCCTTTGGCTATTTAATATCTTTATTTATTCTGCTATCATTTTATGCATATGATGTGAGGTGATATTTAGAACCAATTTGTCCAATTTCAAGTATCAGTCACCTAGAATTTTGATAAGGATTATTTTAACTATATAGATCAGTTTGAGGAACAGTGATTTCATTTAGTTTCATTTCTTTCCTGGTAAATAGTTTTATCCTTTTAGGAGTTTGTCCATTTCATGTAACCTGATTTGTTGATATACAGTGAATTTGACATATTGCCCCAACTCATTATGTAAGATTCTCAGTAGTGCTATTTGCCTTGATTTGTTTCTTTCTCAACAGTTTTCTCCCACTCTTCTGTACCATGAGCAACATTACAAATAAAAACCAGACAGGTATCACTTATTTTAGTATTTTTTTTTTTAGGTGAACAATTTATTCTCAGTCTTAGTTTGCATTTCTCTTATTATGTCTCTGCAATAAACTTCTTTTGTGTTCTACGCCATTCTAATATTCTAGGCTATTATATATGGTGGTTTAATAACTATCATTTTCAAGTTCTGTGGAGGAGGCGCCATTCAGTGCTTCTCTGATTGCATTTACTGTCTCTTTTCTGAACACAGCTTCTGCAGCCAGATCAAGGCGCTGTGACTGGTTCTAGGCAATGGGCTGTAGGGAAATGCGAGGCATGTCATTTTTAAGCCAATAGGAAAGAGACATCAAGAATAAGACTTACAGTTTTTCTCTTCCTTTACGTTGATGATTTCTGGGATACTTATGAAGATGAAAGAGTTATGGGTGTCTTCTAGTATTGCAGAAATGGCATGAGAAAGGATTCCAAGAAAGAGTTCCTGGCCTACAGACTACATGCGTAAGATTCTGGTTCTACTTGTTGTGATAGCAGGGCATAGAAACACTGATGTAAATGACTATGCGTCTATTCCTCCAAACATTTTCAGCCTTTTGCCATTGAGCTTTATTCTTCTTTAGTCATTTCTTAGACAATATTCTCCTCCTCCATACAGCATCATGGTGGCAAGCCAATGAAACGATGGCTAAAAGATAAACACAGACTATAACAAAATGGGTGAAAGGGCAACTATATATTTCCAGAAAGAAGCCAAGGGTTACATGCAAGCCTCACTATCTTGGAGACTTGGGGAGCTTTGCAAGTCCCTGAAGCTGGTCTTCTTTAGTTTCTGTAGTTTTTTTCCCTCCTTTCAGTGATAGTTCCTCGGGGTTTTAATGAGAATTTCAGAAGATTAATTTTTCAAAATAATTTTAAAGTGATGTCATGACAATCTTATGTGATGATGAATATCACCTGAACTAAATCCAACTACATTGAAAATTGAATATTTTAAAATTTAGAAATTTAAGGTAGTGATTTTAAACTGATATGAC
Organism: Acomys russatus; assembly: GCF_903995435.1. Lineage (NCBI taxonomy): Eukaryota > Metazoa > Chordata > Mammalia > Rodentia > Muridae > Acomys > Acomys russatus. The sequence continues at coordinate 30,939,294 of NC_067139.1, read as the reverse complement.
TTTAATGAAACTGTTTTCTATCTTACTTAAAATAAAAACCATTACTCTTCTGTGACATATATTGATCGAACATGAAAGAAAGAATAAGGAGTGAAATATAGATGAGAGAAGAAAAGACAAAATAGCTTGAAATTTGAATGCTGATATAAATGTCCTGTTTTTAAAGCTTTAGCTTATTTTTATTTGTATAAGGAATGTATGACTGTGTGAATATATGCCATGTCAACTTTGGTAACTACAGAGGCTAGAAGATGGTGTTGGGTCCACAGATCTGCAGTTACATTGTCTTCTAGGAATATAACGTGGGTCCTCTGGAAGACCAGCAAGCAAGCATTCTTAACCACTGACAAATCTCACTGGCCCCTATAAGTACTACCTGAATCCAGCAGCTATTTTTGAAGATTTATTTATTTTTAATTATGTGTCTCTACGAGAAAGAGTGTGCGTCTGAGGGTGAGGACACAAGGAGTCCAGGGGGGAGCACAGGGTGCTCTAGAGCTGGAGTTACACGTGGTTGTGAGCCACCTGACCCAGGTGCTGCAGACTCAACACTAATTGTTGAGGCATCTCTTAAGCTCCTGCTGGTGCCAGATGTGGCTACTTCTAAATAATTTAACATGAATTTACTGAGGGGAAAAGCAAGCATGGTGAATGAAGAATCGGAGAACTTTTTTTAGTTTAGTCATCTCATGAATGGATACCAAAAGACCACTCAAGTTTTAAAGAAAAACTAACTCAGTAAGGAGTTACAGGCAAAATGAAAGTATTTAAATTATTTTTTAATTTTGATCATCATTAATTATCATATATGAAAGATTTTATTAACCATTATTCCTCTCTCTTCTGTGTTTGTTGCTTTGATGAAATTTAATTTGTGATGGTTTATAGTGTATCTGTCTTGTTCTTTAATAACAATTACCTCAATTGCTTTATCTTAGGGTCACATTTAAGTGATGTATTTTGGCCTTATCTGATTATCATTTCTCAATTTTTGCACGTGTGTGCACACATACACATGCACATATATGGGTGGGTACTCAGGCCTATGTGTGCACGGAGGCCAGAGAGGGTGTTGTATCTATCAGAACTGGATTTATAGGAATCTGTGGGATACCTGGCTTGTTATGTGAGTACTGGGATCCAAACTCTGGTCTTCTTGATTGCAAAGTAAAAGTCTTAAACCATAAACCATTTCTCGGGCCTCTGGTTCTTAAATTTCTAGATTTATTACTATGATTCATCTCTTCACCGATTTCCCTTGTTTTTCCAAGTTTTTTTAAATTAAAGTTTAATAGTATCAAGTTTCTTTTTAACATATGCCAAAAAGTATCAATTTCAAGTGTCAATAATTCTCTTTAAGGTAATTTTCCTTTTCTGTATCTATGAATATTTTCTATGCTACTTGTTAAAGTTTGTACATTAGGGATATTGATTAATCACTTTGTTGTGGGTGCATTACCATTTCCATGCCTATCATCTTGCTAAGAGATGTAAGCTTACTGTCTGTTTTTATTCACTTTAACTAAGTAAAGCTCCTCCATCCCTACTAGCTTGTTTCTTGTTGCTTCTAGTTTGTTCCATTTTTGCTTACATATTGTGTGTTGGTGCTTGTCTTACCAAATCTTTCTGATTTTCATTCGTATCTTATATTATATCACTGTAATGTTTTTGGTTTTACCGAATGTGTGTCTTTATTGGATCAAGCTATCAGTTTTCAAAACACTAGTCCAGATCCCACCTTGGCTCCTTGAGTTGTACATTCCTTTGACTTGGGTTATTTGTGCTATCTTTTAAAAAACCAGTATCTTTCTCTACTTTGTGTTTGGTTGGGGATATAATATATTTTAGTAACTCTCAAACCATTCCATATTTTCTCCTGACTTCTGTCCAATCTTTGTGTTACCCTAAGATGGAATAAGTGGGCTCTCGTGTTTATTCCTATCTCAGCTGGGATCATGCGTGTTCCCTGTGCATCACAGTGTGCACGTGAGTGACACACAGCTGAAGCTGCCTACTCTTTACTGAGGTCCTAAAATCTCACAAGATTCCTTTATTTGATCCCATTTTGCCAAGAATGGCATGAATTCAAGTTTTCTAGGCTTAGCCTAGTTTTCCAATTAAGCAATATTCTATGACAGGGGCACTTCCTACCTTACTGGGGCCCAGATGTAGTTTATAGATAATTTAGTGTTTTATATTGATTTTCCCAAGAATCTTAATCCCTCTCTTTATCACCTCTCCACATTAGACTGCAGTAGCCTCCTGCTCTTTCTCTGTACTTTTGCTTTCCATAGATTGTGCTATTGGAGGTCAATTGACTTGACCATGTTAAATGGAAAAGTCCAGAAGTGAATCATGCCTTTTAATTGTGCATGATTCTGGGTAGAGTGACAGAGTCTGTTTTCACCATCCATGTTGTAACTCATCCCTTTGTCCAGTGGATAGAGACTGTGTGTGCTTTCTGTCTCTCAGTAGCTGTTCCAGCTGTAAGACTGATGTAGTGTACTGCTCCACATGTCAACAGTAAGCTTTCTTTGACTTAATTTTATTAGACACAAATACAAACATAGCAATGCTAGCAGTTCAGTTTGCCAAAGTGAAACATAGAGATGCTTTCTATAAGGGAGAAGTCAAAAGTTCTTGACTTGAAGAAATAACAAAAATTTGTCAGAACTAATGAGTGGAAAAATGTGAACTGAAAGTGTGCTCTGATTCACAGAAATATATTACAGTAGAAAGCACTGAGTCAAGACAATGACTCATTAATTCCTATCATGCCCCATTCATAAAATACATTTTTGTCATAAGAATATTATAGGAATCTAAGTGTATGGAAAATATGTACTCATAGATAGATACATACTGGTGTGTGTGTGTGTGTGTGTGTGCGTGTGTGATTCATGGTCGAGTCCACTTAGTGGGAAACATATTCTCCAATAACAAAGGGGTCTTCTATACCTGGGACTATTGTCAGGATTTGTGCACCTTACTCATCCTCAGTGTTGCCTCTGAAGATGGAAGCAGGATGGGGCATCCTGTCACCTTGGCCATTCTACCACAATCTTCCGTTACTTCACTGGTCATTGCTTTTGGAAGTTTTCTATTGTCACCTAATGTTTCCTACTGATGGAAGGTCTTTTGTCCTCTGGAGGAGAGAGAGGCTGTCACAGAACTTTGTGGCATCACTAGCTCTCAGACTCAAAGTTACTTTCAAATATATGTGTGAAATATTTATATAAAGACGCTGGAATAAAATTACTACTAAATTTAAAAAGTCACAATTGGGAAATGCACCCAATGGGTTCAAACTATAGAATATTAAGATTCACCATCATTATGCAATCGCAGGAGGCTCAGATGTCCTTTTGTTCACAGGTAAGTGCTGAGGAGTCCAGGGATGCTAAACAGGCAGGATTGTCTCTTCAAAGGGAAAGATATATAACTTGTCTTCCTCCCAGAAGGCTGGTAGTGGAAGTGGTTAATAGCCTGGTGACCTTTGCCCTATCTGTATGGCTGAAACTACACCAGATCCTCCCCAACACCCTTATTGTGCACTTGTCAAGCTATAGAACTTATCTTTATAGACGATATCACATGTAGTCGATTTTAGAGTCCATCTTTGTGGAAGATGTCATATGTACTTTACATATTTTGATGTATGCACATCTTAACCATTATTGTGCTCACATGATTGAATTAATTATCACCAGGAAAATTTTTTACCAAATTATGCTGTGCTTACATATGCCTAAAATAAACTACCTGGTGTGTCAGACTCTCAAAGTTTGAACAAACACTGGGTACCACGTCATGTTGAACTGGACTTCCTTCTTGCCTCTGCTGGCCATGGTGTTTGCAGAGACCCTATACACAAAGTACTGAGCGTGGTGGTCACAAGACATAAAGGAGCAAGTCGCTAGAGACAGAATAATAAGGAGGATTAAGTATCTTGACTATTCTACATGTTTTATTAAGCAATTTCAATAGCAAACTGCAAATAAAATGAACAGCTGAACTAACAAGCATGGTAGAATATCCAGCTAAAGCAATATGAGGAGGCACAAGAGAGAATATGAAAGTGAATAGAGTTCAAAGACAAGGAACAGAGAAGGCACATTTACAATAAAAGGGGAAGCACAGGGCACAGGGGGTAGAAACGGCTCAATACAGAGATACTGGAAACAAACTGAATACTAAGCACATAATTTCAGACTGTCAGTGGAGTGTGGGTGCTGCAAAGGACAGCAAGGGCCATAGTGAATTGTTCACATCAGATCTTGGGTGACATCAAAATACTAAACCACAGTGAGGTGTCACAGGGTTATCATCCCACCACTTGGGAGGCTGAGGCAATGTGACATGAGTTCAAGACTAACCTTAGCCACACAAGGAGAACTTAATCCGAGGCAAGAGCATGCTATGAACAGACCAACGATCATATGTGTAAACTGGCGGTGGGAAAAGGATAAATCCTGCCACAATGGAGACACGCCACACAGGTAGTCACACACTTGAACTTTTGCTCTCAGTTTGCCAAATATGTGTTCTCAGATATGTGAGACTAAGTCATTTGACCCTTTTTGGCCCTCACTAAATTCTCTGTAATATAAGAACAGTGAATTAAGTTTCTGGTGTTTATGATAACTCAAATATCATGGGGCTATAAAGCATAAGGGGTAAAACATGGGGAATTTGGAGGCAATTTACTATGTAGCAATAATTTTGGCAAAAAATACATTGGTTGGAGTATTTACAAAAAAGTAACGTATGCAAAGGGATTTGCCAAGATGGGATGAAGAAATAGGTGAGTCCAAGTTATGACTTGTGTTATTAGAATAGATAATTTTTGGAAGAAGAGCAAAAAATGAAGCTAAGGTGCTATTTTGGAGAGCAGGATGGTTATGTCGACATGTGGCACATGGAAAGGTTACCGCGGTAAGGCTGCACAGAGCGTGGAAAGTTGGCGGCGAGAAATACAAGTCTGAGCTTTCAAAAGGAAAACCTGAGAAATTCAGAACTGAACTGTGTGAAAGTGATTTGTGAACTACAAAGTAAAATATGGACTGAGCTATGCCTTGTCAATCTACTGATGCGCTAAACCCCTAGTGTCTATGACGGTGTTTGGAGAGGGAGCATTGGGAGGTAACTAGGTTTAGATGAGTTTACAAGGTGCACTAGAGGACCAAATTAAAACTCACTGCCAAATCTGACATTGGAAATTGTTATTTTGATATAAACACAGGTGTTTAAAGAGAGATGAAATCTTCCATATAGATGGGAAGCTTTTTGAAACAACCCAATAATTTCAGGAAGTGCCTGAAACTGACCAGACTCACCAAGCCCCTCCCTCCTAAGTGTATATGAGCAGTAAGGGCATGCTTAGTCAAGGCCAGTTACCTAGAAGAGGCTCAGACCAGACCAGCTGCTTAGACGAGGAAGCGACAAACTAACTTTTCTAGAAGAGGCAAGACCAGTGAGCTCCCTAGAAGAGGCTCAGACCACCTGAGCTGTCTGAAGGAGACATTATCTACACTGTCAAGTTAGACACAAGTCATACAATGAACTTTAGGGTTTTAATTTTTGTGAGCTGTTACTCATGCTGGCACTGTCTTTTGGTGCTGCAGCTGCCTTTGAGTCTTTTTTTTTTTTTTCCCCTCTGTAACTCCTGACCCTTACTCCATAAATAACGCCAGTGAAAGTCATTAGTTCACCAAGACGATCTTCAATGATACACTTACATTGATCTGTCATTGGTTACCTATATTGAACAAGTAGGTGTTTATTCTTGTCTCTCAAGGAATACATAGTATCACACAACAACAGAACAACAGTGAATCTGGAGCCATGCAGAGAGGGTCTCTTGAGGAATCTGTGATGTTGGGGGCTTGAGGCTCTGGGAGAGCCACCATTCTGATGCAGGGAAGGAAGAAGGGCGTTTGTCTACAATTATTCTCCTCCCTACCTACAGTCCCTTGCTTAGTCTCTCATTGCCTATCCCAGTCAGAAACAAGAACACCAAGAGGTAGTGACAGAATTGGTAGGGAAGAATGGATAATAGTTACCACAGTTACCAAAAAAGGAAAGGCGTATGCATTTGGTAAAATAAATAGTGGTGCATCAAGATGAGAAATTAGACATTTGTTTACATAAGCAAAGGATTGTTCAAATTCACCATGACTGCCACCAGGGAAGAGAAGCATTTAAATCTTGGACTCAGGAGATGGTTTGATGGTTAAGGACACTTACTCTTCTTGAATAGGACCCGAGTTCTGTTCCCAGAATCCCTGTGAGGAGGCTCACAACTGACTGTAACTCCAGTCCCCTATATAAGAAAATTGTATGCCACCCTGTGTACATCGTCATCACTAGATACCTGTAAGTCCTAAGACAGTAAAAACACCGTGGGAAGAGTTATTAGATACTATCTTTATAGGCAACAATGTTAAAAAAGAGGTTGTGTGGCTATATAACCTCAAGAGAAAGACAATTATTTTTAAAAATATTTTTGTCTATGGTTGATTGAATCCACAAATGTAAAACCCACAAACACCCAGCGCCAACTATCATCACCTTCTTCCTTACTTCTCACTCTTTGTGCTAAGTGGGAGGGATATGATAGTGGGTACATACAAGCATTGGGAGGGAGAGTCTGCTTGCAGATTGAGGAAAATAAAGAAAAAGGGGGAGATAGTCCATGCGGAAATGGGATGGCAAGGGAGCTTCGAATGAGAAGAGGGTGAGTCAATAGAACAAGAAAAGTTGGGGAAGAGGGTGAAATATGTACTTATTTTAGGTAAGACAGCCCAAATCAGGATGTTGGAAGTTTTCTTGGAAAAGTATTAACTTCTGTGAAGATTCTATAAAATAAAAGCAGACACAAGATCTTATTGAGTCTTTAAAAAAAATCTTATCATTAAACCTCAGAAGCTAAGAGTGATCTTTTGGGGCAGGGGAGGGAAAGGTGAGTAGTCATCCAAGCATACTAAGTTAGTTAGAACTGGCTTGCTCCAGCTCCAGAGAGCAGATGGCACACATCTGTTCCCAACAGTTCAGTTGTCTCGTCCAGGGATCCTGCAACGGGTCCTGAGGAATGTGTTTACCCCACAGACGTTAACAAATCAATGTCTCAAACCAATTGGTTAACAACTTCAGAGCCAGTCTTTGAAAATGTCTTCTCCTGGCACTGGTTTCCCACAGACTCCAGTTGAGCACATGCTGTAGCTTTCAAGAATGAGGATGTCATCATGTGGGGCCACTTTCATGAGAGGAATATTGTCCTTCTTTGCCAGGGGCACCTGGGAGAGCATGCTGGGGAGTTATGAGTATTGTTTGCTTTCAAAGACCCAAGGGAAGTGGTAGGGTTCCATTGGCCAGAGTTGTTTGTTAACCAGATGTGGTGGCTAGTACCTTTGAATCCCCATATTCGAGAGGCGGAAGCAGGAAGATCATGACTAGAAAGCCAGCCTGGGCTATATAGTGAGGTGCTGTCTCAAAATCACACAGCTAGGATCAGGAAGGTAGCTGAATGGTTAAAATGCCTGATGCATGAGTGTGAAGGCCAGTTTAGATCCCCAGACCCACAAAACTGTCAGGTAGGTGTGGTGTTCCACCCACTTGGTGGAACTAAACCTGTAGCAGTTGAAAATAGAGATGGGTTGCCCAGAGCAAACTGGATATTAAGACTAGGCAGTGAGTGAGCTCTGAGTTTGAATGAGAGACTCTGCCTCAATGAATGAGGTGGAAGAATGACAGAAGAAGCATCTGCCAGCAACCTGGGGCCCTCACTACAATCATACATGTGAATGTACAACTGTACAACATATGTGCCCACACATATGCAGACATGCACATGCACTGGCATGTACTCCATGCATGTATGTACAGAAGAAAAATTGGAAAAGCAAAAACTACATGCTGATCAAGGTGAAAGAATACAAATACAAAGAGAGAGAGAAACCAAGCAAATGAAAACATAACAACCATACTTCAGGGATGTGGAGTTTCAGTGACTAGACATTGGGTGAGTTCCTTTGTTCTGAAAGATGCTCGAGTTAGAATCAGTAGTCCTTCCTGGTCACAAGAAACAAAAAGACTCACTTCCTATATGAGGCCCACCATGGTCAGCAGCCCTTTTATGTCCAAGCGACTAACATCAATAGCCAGAAATGATGTAGTTGCTCCTATCTTGGGAGAAAATAAATATCTCAGTGCTGAACAGTTGCCCTTTTTTTCAGGCTTGTGACATCATGCACAGACTTAGCAGACAATACTTCTAGATAATAAAACTTTATTCCAGGATAGTATTGTATACAAAGGGGGAGTCATCAATTTTATCCCCCAGTCCAACTTTTTCTCCTTAAGTTCCATTTTCAATTCATTTCCTGGCTAACATGGATCCCATAGAAACTCTTACAAAGCAAACCATTTAGTTGGAGCTGGCCTACAACTCAGAGGTTTAGTCTATTATCATCATGGCAGGAAGCATGGTGGCACGCAGGCAGACATGGTGCTGGAGAGGGAGCTCAGAGTTCTACATCCAGATCAGCAGGAAGAAAGAGAGAGAGCCAGCTTGAGCATTTGAAACTCCGAAGGCCACGCCCAGTGACACTCTTCCTCCAACAAGGCCACACTTCCCTGTCAAATTGTATCACTCCCTAAGGACCAAATGTTCAAATCTATGGGGGATTGGGGGAAAGGCATTCCTATGCAAATTACCATAATCCCTAACTTCAGCTGATCTTTGCCCAATATAAGATAAGAACATTTAAAAATGCAAATTATATTTAGCATTTATAGGAGTTCAGTTTGTGACCACTCCTGAGAAATCCAAATCATACTGTGCTCAGAATGGCTTTCCACTTGGAACTGACATCTTTACCACTACATGCTCACTAACCTTGGCTTCTCTTTCTCCCAAACAAACCCCTTCTTTTCACTCCCACCCCCCTATGAACCTGCCTAGTTGCATTAGTGTCTGCTCTGAATCCTGACATTGAGATTGAGGGTTAGGACAGGACAGCATTGCTACAAGGATATCAGCTGGGGTGCGGCACTTTGGAAATGACACTATGTAAGAAAGAAAACTATTAATTTGTCACTGGGAGCCCCTCCTTGCCTTATATAAGTTTTACCAATGCTCCAAATGTGTCTGAAGTTGTGTCACGTGTCTTCTTCCAAATGATCAAGTCTAGGGTATAGCATCCTATCTGAGGGCTAGTTCTACTAATGGAAACCTCTCATGGTTATAGTGTAGAACTCATCTACCTTGTTAGAAATATCAGTGGCTATAAAAGTACAGTTTAAAACAAGAAATACACTTCAAGGCTCTCAGTTACAGTACTCTCTCATAGTTCCTCAAATGAGTTCATGCTAAGTATGCACAGAAACTCCTGCAGTGATGTTTACAACAGCTATGTCCATAGTTGTTGAAACATGGAAAAATAAAGCATCTTTCAGGAGGTAACTGATTATCTAGACAAATGGAAAACTAAATATGATTTAGCATGCTTAAAATAAATAGGCTGTTGGGATATGGATAGACATCAGAAAACTTAAATACATGCTACAGATGAGGTAAATCTAATGGAGAAGGCGTCTTACTGTGATTATTGAACTGCAGGCATCCCTGGTAGGGCCATAGGGACCACAGAGAGACGAACTGTCACCAGAGTTCAGAGGGTGGGGGATGAATGTCCCTTGGGTAACTACACATTATTATGCACTTGTCCAGACACATAGACTGCACAGAATCAAGAGTGGACCACAGACTTTAGGTGACAATGATTTGCCTATGTTGGTTCACTGGCTGCAACAAATGTACCGCTCTGGTGCTGGTGCTGATGATGGAAAGGCTGCTCTGGTGTGTGGGCAGGGTATGGGGGAGTTCACAGTGCTTTCTGATCACATTTTCTATTAAACCTAAAACTGCTCCCGAAAAAAAAAAAAAAAAAAAGAAAAGAAAAGAAAAGAAATCCACTTAAAAGAGTAGTCAGAGGTGGGTGTGAGCTTTCAAGAAGCGAATATTAATATCTGCAATGTAATCCAAATTCCCTCAGGAAAGCACAGCTCTTACATCCATGGGTGGAATTTTCTAATTTTAAATTCATGAGTCTTGATGTTGTGTAGATAATACATGGCAAGAATATTGGTTAAAAATTGTAAAGGGGTATTGAGTTATTTCTGAAAACAAAGAAAACCTTCATACCCTTCTTTCTTTGGGATCACAGGCATCTGTCTCCCACATTGCAAACCTGAAGTGTTAAATAATCATCACCATCTGGATGAGACATTCACCCTTGAATAATCCAGGGGAGATTTCTCTAGACATAGAGATGTGCTGGCTATGGCAGCTAATAGATTTAGTTACTTCACTCTGAACTCCAAAACAACTTTTAAGCAGACATTATCATTCCCACCTCATTAGGGTTTTGCATGAGGTCAGGTTTCTTTCATGCAAGCAGTGCCTCATTCTTCATGCGTATGAGCTCCCCAGTTGAAAAAAAAAAAAAAAAAGAACACCAGCTTTTTAAAGCTTATATGCTCAAAGTTGCACAAAGTTTAGAACCAGGCATTTCAGTAAGAGCAAGCACTGTAGAAGCATCCTTACAGAAAAGGACAATTGACTGGTCAGAACTAGCCGTGATGGGGAAGACTCAAGGGGAAAGAAGCACTGTAGGCCTGGGAGAAGTTGGGAAATGAAGCAACATTTCTTATCAAGGAGCTGAAAGTTGTAGGAAGATTAGGAAAAGTTGCATGTGTGTAAAAGCAACTTTTATTCTCCTTGCTCAAGTGTTGTCTAGGAGACTTACTACCTCCTCCTGCTGGCCTAAGATGAGGCCTGGAAGCTTCTAGCCTCTGTATAATCTAACCTATGCCTAGAGTGTTTTCAGCCTCTGAGACTTACTGCTTAATAAGCTTGCCCTTACTTGTTCTTACTGAGCTCTGGGATGGCTGGTTCAACTCAGCTGTTCTGACTCAAACTCTTCTCCCAGCTGACTTACTTAATCTGGCTTCTCTCTTGGCCCCAAATTTCTCTGGTTGGGCTCAAACTCACTCAGCAAGCAATCTGCTCTAATCTTCTGACTTCTTCTCATTTTATGTCTTCACCTGAGCTCCCTCTCTCTGCAACCAATCTCTCCATTACCGTCCTGGTAAAAACTGCCTCCTCTCTCTGAAAAACTGTCTCTTAAATAGCTTTCCTTTCCTCTCTTTTGTCATGAGAGTTGGGCATATCCTTTTCTGTCAAATTTTCTCTGAGTCATCACCTTTTTGCCACTCAATTAGACATCACTTTCAAACATGGGTGCTTCCTTCTACAAACTAACTTTATCTTTGTTTGGGATTAAAGGTATGTATCACCATGCCTGGACCTAAGCTTTGCTTTTCCTGATACTTGTCCTATACCAGGCTGGCTTTGAACTCAGATCTGTTTGCCTCTGTCTCCTGGATGAAAGGCATGTTTGTATTCTAGCCAGATGACACAGACCTAGATCTTTGGATGTGTTCTCTTGCCTGCTGGATCATACAGACCTACAAGGTCTTTGGATGTGATCTCTTGCCAGAACAGCCATGATCTGAATTAACATTCTTCTGAAGATGTGGATATTAAAAAGAAGAAGAGATATCAAGATGGACCAAAAACTGGATGGTATCACCAACATGGGCCAATGATAAAGCATAGGTAATGCAAGCCATACGAAGGTATACGCATACACACACGAACACACACACACACACACACACATACACACACACACACACACAGCTAAGGTGACTTCCACATTTACATCTGAGTCCATCCATCAATATCATCATTTCTGTACTTGTATTTATCCAACCACAAATGACATATACTTTCAAAATCTCAGCCCCTCTTGAAGCCGGTCTTTGATTGGCTTCAATGTACCAAATATGAGAAATGGTATAATTGGGGCAGCAACTCTTGGAGCTCGCCTCCGAGGTCCTGAGCCTGCAACATTGGTGTTGTCCTAACCTTAGAATCCTGGCCCTTTTCAACACCAAGAACAGGCTCCTTCCACAATGCATGTTACCATCACAAAGTAAGAACATGAAATAATAATCGCTGTTTCTATTAACTGCTGAAGAATCTAAAACAAACCAACGTCTCCTTTGCTTTGCCTTCCTTTTCCTCTTTTCTGCTTGATAAAGTACATATATTTCCAGCTCTCACCCCTGTTCCACTTCATTGACTGGAGTTGGCTAGTGTGTGTTGTTGTTGCTTTTGAATGAGTCCTATGGTCCCTGTGATGGTTTGAATGAGAATTTTCCCTAGGTTCATATATTTGAATGTTGTTTGGGTATGGCCACATTGGAGAAAGGTATGTCACTAGGGGTGGGTTCAAAATTCTACTTCATTCCTATTCTGTGTCTCTGTCTCTCTCTCTGTCTCTGTCTTTCTCCCTCACTCCCTCTGTCCCTCTCTCTCTGCCTCACGTTTCATGGATTAAGATGTTAGCTCACAGCTACTGCTACAGTGCCATGGCTGCCTTCCTGTTGCCATGCTCCCCTTCCCCTATGGCGGTCATGGGCTCACCCTCTGAAACTGTATTCTCAGAAATAAACCCATTGCTGTATAAAGTTCTTTTGGTCATGGTGTGTTGTATGGGCAATAGAAAACTAACCAAGACAGTTCCACTTCAGAAACCAACCCAAAGTCAAGCAGGTATGGAGATCCCAGGCAATAATGTCTGTAGTGTTCCCCAGGTGACTGTAATGCACAATCCAGTGTCACAGCCACTGAGGAAAAACATCTCTTGCTTTGAGCTGCCTTGATGAAATGAAGAAGGTGGCATTTCTGCTTGAATAAGGTTTCATATATAAGTTACTACATTTCTTCTGAGATTTTTTTTAATCGGTGGAATTATTTTTAAAATGTTTTGAGGGTTCTGACTTCTTGATCATACTGTGAACAACAGCATGTGACAGTATCAAACGCCAACAGAAACCTGGATTTAAATAGGTCTGGCTCATTTCCTTTATACTTTAAGGATGGATTTATTTCCATCTTCTCTAAGAGAAATGGCTAGAGGTTAGCATTTTCAAGTCACTTGCTGGCACTGCCCATGACTCCATCCTAAATAGTTCATACATGCAGCTATGAAGAAAAAGAAAATATCTGAAATTCACAAGAATAGCTTTCAAGTAGCGAACCTTTAAGATAATTTCATCTTATAAAAGGTCACTCTGTATTGGGGGTGTAGCTGCCAGTGTTGAAAGGCCAAAGGATCCTGAGAAGTGTTCTTGCTCCAATGACATGAACTCTGAAATAATTTCCACCTCCTAGAAACATGATCTTGTCAAGGAAAAAAATCATTAATTCTTGGAGGCAGGTGTCCCCAAGGACAGTCATATGACTAGAATATTTGCTAACTGAACAAAAGTAAAAGCGTTAATCTAATTATTTAGTGGAACAAGCTGTGGATATTTCCTTAGGCACAGCCCACATTTCTCCTCTTCTTGGGCACCCTGCCAGTCATAGCTGGTGACCACTATTTGTGATGCTGTGTGACTTCAGTGTATTCCATGCATAGCAACCTGTCTATGCCCACAGTTTAGCATTTGCCTGAAACTTGCATAAGCCATTTAACTGAGTTTTCCAAAATCTCTATTTTTATTTTTATACTAGTGTATAACTATATTCATCATTGAAAAAATCAAACTTTTATCTTGTACATAAAACTTTTAGATATTTTAAAATTATTAAATTGACTTGATATGTTCATAAGACTTGACATGTTCATAAGACTCCAGCAAGATTTCTCTATGAATAATTTTCATGTATTTTCCTGTGTTCACTCTTAAATACAACATCCCACCAGGTACCACATTGTCCTAAGAAAGAATATAAAGTTGGACAGATTGGAATACCAGCAGCCCTTCTTTGATCTCCAAGATAGCTGAGGACATAGGGACAACCATAGCCCCCAAGATGAGACTGCAAGAGACCCATGGCTCAGTGGAGCAGAGAGCTTGCTCAGAATCAATACCTAGGAACACATGAGCTTTAACTGTCAAATTTCTGGAAGCTTGGTTCAGGCAAATGTGAGAGCAGAAAACCCCAGAGGGGTTGCCTCCTAAGGACCCTCCCAAGGAGTTTTACCTAGCAGAGTTTTTACCTCTACTAGCTCAAGCCGGTTCTCACAGTAAATGCCCAACACAAATCCCTTTGTGCATCACACACACACACACACACACACACACACACACACACACAGAGAGAGAGAGAGAGAGAGAGAGAGAGAGAGAGAGAGAGACAGAGAGACAGAGAGACAGAGACAGAGACAGAGACAGAGACAGAGACAGAGACAGACAGACAGACATATCAGAACATTCTGGTGTCAACAGAGTCTTTTCTCAGAAGCAGATTACCCAGAACCTCCACTCCACTGAAGTCTTATTACAATTTTATTGGGAAGGAAACTATATAGCCCCAGGAACTGCAATCCCTTATGTATAGGAGGAGAAGCAGTTCTTACAACATTGCCTCATCCAAGGAGAGGGAAATGAGACTGCAGACCACATGAGAGCTTCACAGGCTCACTAAAAACTGGGACTTAACAACAGGGGACGCCACGCTTTCCTTATTCACATGCCTGCTCCTCGCATTGCTGCAGGGCTGGTTTCCAGGTGGCCCTTTAAGTTACAGCAGCCTATCTGGGTATACAATACAATACAATGCAGACTAAAAGGCAGAAATTAATGAAACTGTAATTTGAAAAGAATGAACAAGCATGGAGCACAGATATTGGTAATTTTCAGACCAGGAATTAAAAAATGACCAATAGATTGAGACTGGATAGACATCATCCCAGGACAGGTAGTGGAAGCTGCCAGATCTTAAGAGAAAGCTAAAGAAAAATACTAAAGATAGAGATTATTACTACAAAATGAATGTTGCACTCCATAGACAGAACGGTAGGCTCCCCAAAGTGGGGAGAAGACTCTTTGAGAAAAATAAAGATGTACTGCTTAGTTTTTGTCAACTTGATATAAACTAGAGTCACACAAGAAGAGGGAAATGCCACTGAGGATTGCCTCCATAAGACCGCGGATTCTGAGAAGTACATTTTGGAACTTGTCTTTACAAATTACCTCCACTCACCATGCAACCAAAGTACTAAGGAGCCCTTAGAACATTTATACCTATGCTACGCTCATCCTGCCTACATAGTGTATACTCAATTTATTCAAAACTAGCCTACTTTTATGGAAAACATTGTAATCAATCTTACTGTAGTTTGGATTTCCAATGTAACTAACCCCTCCAAGTACAGCTGAATGAACAGTCTCAATTGTACCACATTCCTTAGTTTTCCTTTGTGACCCATTCATGCCCCGGACTAAGAATAATGCATGTGTGCATGAGGAATGTGGTGAACAGGTCTGAGATCATGTGCTGAAAACAGCAAAGCACTGAAAACCATACCCTCCTCCTCGACAGAAGATACAACATATGGGTATAGAGTAATAGTTTCTCATTGTGGCTGTGTGTTCGGTTCTGAATCAGTAAGACTAGAAAACCAGCGTTCTCCCTTTTGAGACTCGTATACAAGATTAAACCAAAAGGTCTTCAGCCCTTGTTGTTACTGTGTTTGCTGTGCTGTTCATCATACAAAGAAGATGACCTTTGTTCAGGATTACTGCTCCATCTTCTTAGATTAGGCTCTCTTAGACTATTCTCTTTTAGATTACACTACTATTAGATTAGAACAGAGGGACCAAAACTCCTCTGAATAAATCAGACCCACTCTTGGGTAAAGGACACTGAGAGGCGGTCTTTCTTCTCTTATGCACCATCACCACAAGGTCGGCCTGTGGGCAGAGAGCACTTCCTGTCTTGTTCTCTGTCTTCCATCATTTCCTTGCTTTGTGGCGGTTGGCGAGTAGCTCCAAACCTTTAGGTCTTATTGGTATCATGACTTCTGGGAGGGATCAGAGAAGAAAAGGTTTATAAGGTGCCTAACATGACGTGTGAGATCTCTGATGGAAAAAATAAACTATAAATGTCACCAGCCTCTAATTTCAAAATGTTGAGTGAGTTAGCCACATGCAGGACATCAGGACAGTAGTGTCTTAATTCTTTAGACTGTGTTTCTCTCAGGCCTTGACAAAATCATGGCACAGCTCCTTCCCTTTAGGCTAAGAGGGAAACCAGAACCTCATGAAGAAAGGCTGAGTGGCTAATCGGTATTTTACATGGCTTTTATCTAGGACTGTGATGGCCCACTGTGTGAGCACACCAGCAACCTTAAAAATAGATGTGTATAAACACACTTGACTGTACAAGACTGAAAACATGCTCCTGTTACCAAACACTCTCAAATTTCAGTCACAACAGTGTCACGAGGGCTGAGGTAAGTTACAGAGTAAGTGCACCTTATGAGTGAACTTCTCAATGAAAGTGGTGGCGTGGGGACCAAACCATAGCAGACATCGTTCTGCTTGACACTGCCAAGTATTCAGCCAAACGAGAGGTGAATTCAACAATAGATTAGGAGTGCAGCAGTCCTGCCATTGCTCAGTACAAAGGCCTTTGGAAGCCAAGGCTATGCTGCTGTCTCCATTTAGACCCCACCATATATGAGGAAACACATAAGCGTACTCCGAGTAAATAGAGTGACAACAGAGTCAACATAAAGGATGCTTAGCGCAGACTTCAAAGCTATTTTAAACTAATCCTTTCAATGAAAAAGAGGCTTTTAGATTAAAGGGGACCTTGAGAACTGCTTTGCACAGATTGCACTATTTTACACACCAAGGAGATGAAGGTGTGAAGAGTGAGGAAGACACCATATATAGTTGCACCGCCTAGAATGACACGCAGGCCCTCGATCACTTTTATGTCTCCCTTACCTTTTAGGAACTCTTGCTCTAGAAGCACAAGTTAAAAACATTTTTAGTGCCACTATATGCAATGTCCATTCTAGAATAAAGTCCATGGAAAGCCTGGTGGAGCTTACAAAATAAACCAATGGCAGCTTTCATCATGTGAAATTTTTTTTATTAAAATCAAACCGAATCTTATCATGTATGATTCTGGCCCAGCTGTGAAGAACAGGTTCTAAGAGGGATGTGGATGTTTTTGTTACATGGGGCTATGTGGTGGTATGTTTGACATATATTGACTGTGTTATGTTTTAAGTTTATACAAGTGGGCAATCCTATGCATTGCTAACAAGAATGCCCCATGAAAAGCACTTTCCTTCCTTGTCCAGCTTCTGTGTAACTGCTTCTTTTGACATGAAGACTCAGGAAGAGCTTTGTCCAGGCCTTTAAAAAAAAAAAAAAAAAAAAAAAAGAAAAAGAAAGCTTTGTATGGAGTTGCAGGGAGGGCCAGGTGAAACAAGCTTGATGGCAGCAAGATCAGGCTTTGCTGACTGAACCTTTCCTGGTGCCTGCTGAAGATAAAGGCGGGCTTTCTTGGCCCTTCCCCAGCCCCAGCTCAAGGGCCTTATGCGTCAGCATCTTAGTCTCCCCCTGGTGCTGTGCTGATGATGCTCAGTGGCATGTGCCCCATGCAGCAAGAGGCACACAGGGCCTGGGAACCTGCTCCTGTTTCCTGTGTCACTAAGAAGAATCCAGCTTGAAAAGACAGCCAAGGCTGCATGAAAGCTGAGAGGACAGACAGATGGGCAGTAATCCCCTCTTGTATCCCGTGTATCTATGGAGAATGATCCCGCCAAGCTGAAAGCTGCTGAACACAGTCCAGGAGACCTTTATCCAAAGGAAATGGTGACATTCTTTTCTATTTGCTTCTGTGCTCTGAGAGGGATGGTTACAATGACCCATCCCTCTTCCTCATGTTAGAGAAGGTTGCCAAATTAAACGGGATCCACTATTGTGTGCTATATCAGAAGCCTGATGCTAGAGAGTAAGAGCCTTGTTCAGCCAGCCCCTGCCTTATGTCTCTTGGATGTAGATGTCTATGAGACGGCCAGCACCTCCATCAGCTCTCAGGGCCTCTGGTCTCAGATGGATAGGGCTTGGGGAAAGAGATGAGTATCTGTAGTTCATTCTTTCTTTGTCTTTTCTTGGTTTTGTGTTTTGATACATTTATTTACATGTGTGCCTGAGTGTGTGTTGGGGGGGGCAAGATATATTCTCGCGCAACTTGGAACCTACATCACCGTCACTGGACTAGAGTAAGACACTCCTCCTCATCCTTGGATTAGAGTCTAGACACTTAATGGTACTTCTGCTTTCATATTTTACATGGCTTGTCATCACCTTAATACTGGCTGTCTGGCTTAGCGAAGGTCCTAGAGGCACTGTGGGTAGCCACAGATAGGTAGAGTAAGTCTTAAACTTACAGCTGCCACAGTGGCACATCCATCATGACAGCTACTGCCCTGTTGCCGGAGACAAGTTTTGTAATCCTGTTTCCCCATGAAACAGAGAATTAAAAAAAATATCTCCTGATGTCTGCCTTTGAGTTACCATGGTCTGTGTTTCCATCAAGGAAGAAAGAATAGCAGCTACAAAGGAGGGCCACCTGTGAGTCATACAAAAAAACACCCTGTAAACCATATGACTGATACCTTATCTTTGCTTATGATCTGTGGTTCAGTGGATGCATTGAAAAGGTTGAGCCCTTTGCAGTCTGTGCATGGGGAAAAAATCTTGCACTTGATTTTTCTCCTCTGTGACAAAAACGTCCCAAGGAAGTAACTTGGGAGGATTCATTATGGATTATGGCTTTAGTCCTGGCAGAAGTCATAGCCATGGGAATGTGGAGTGGAGGTTCCACACATCTTGGAGAATAAAAATCCAGAGAGCTTAGGCTAGAAGTAGAACTAAGGCATAATCTTTAAAGGCCCATACCCAGTGACTCACCTCGTCCAGCCATGCCTCTTGCTTCAAAGGTTCTACACCAACCCAAACAGTGTCACTATTCAGAGACCAAGTGCTCAAACCCACAAGATTGTTAGGGACGTTTCTCATTCAGACTACATTTCATCCTTCTAGTGTACCCATGGCCATCTTTTATTCAGTCCAACTTCCAAAGTCTCCATTCTCTTAACAGCCCCACTCTATCCAAAAGTTCAATGTTTTCAAAGGCTTCCAGCTAAGAAAACTCCCAAACAACTTAGATACTTCCAGTGTCCAGTGACAGAGGAAATACTTGCATTTCAAAAAGGAGGACAAGGAAAAAGACAAGAAAAAAATGGACCAAGCCATCACCAAAAACCACATAGGGAGAACATTAACCCCTACAGTCCCATGTCAAGCATTGCGGGCTAATGATGGTGTCATCTAAGCCCCAGTAATTTTAGTGATTTTTGTCTCTGTGGTCCACATCCATGAAGCACACATGGCCTCTCTATTTGGCCAGCTCCATGGAGTTCTTGCAGCATTGACATAAGTGGCATACTTCTGTCATCCTCTGCAGCCTGATGTGTCCATTGTGACTCTAATATCACCTTGACAGCTTCACCCTTAGCCCACTGTATGTATGTAGCCCTGTATGATTTGGGGATCAGGGTAGTGTAGGCTTCAAGAATATTGGTGTTAGTTCATCCTTAAAAGCTTGATAGAATTCAGCAATCAATCCATCTAACTCTGGGTTCTTCTCTGTGGAGAATGCGTCTATTACTGTGTCAATCTTACTCTTGCTACGAGTCTGTTTAAGTATTCCTGTCTTCCTAATTTAATTTTGGTGGGTTGTATGTATCTGGGAATTTGCGCATTTATTCTAGAATTTCCAGAGTTTTAGAATAAAGGTTTTTTAAAGGGATTTCCTGAATCTTACTGGAACCTGAAGTAATGTCCCACTTTTCATTTCTAATTGTATTAATTTGGATTTCCCCTCCCTTCCTCCCTTTCTTAGTTCTGCTGGAGGTTTGTCGATCTTATTTATCTTTTCAAAACACCAATGTTTGTTGATTGATTGATTGTATTTATTGTTCATTCACACTCAGGCACACAGGTAAATAAAAATTTAAAAACCAAAGAAAGAACAAACTACAGATACCCACCTCTTTCCCCAAGCCCTGGAGGCCTTGAGAGCTGATGGAGGTGGTACTGGCTGTCTCATAGACATCTAAATATAATCTCCCTTTCATTAATTCCTTTCTTCATCTTTATATATTTCCTACTTGTTTGTGTAAGACCTAGAGACGCATTGCTGGGCTATTTATTTGAAATAACTCTGATGTTTTTAATGTAAATGATTATAGATGTAAACTTTTGTCTTAAAACTGACTTAGCTGTATCATAAAAATTCTAATCAGTGGTATTCTCATTTTATTTGATTTTCTGATTTTAAAATTTCTCTCCTGTTTCATTCAAAAACCCACTTGTGATCCATGATTGTGTTGTTAAGTCTGGAGGTTCTTCTAATGTTTATGGTTTCACTTGCTATTGGTTACCAGTATTATTCTAGTATGATTTTAAAAAGAAAGGAAGAAAGAAAGAAAGAAAGAAAGAAAGAAAGAAAGAAAGAAAAGAAAAAAAGAAAGAAAAGAGAAGAAAAGAGAAAGAAAGAAAGAAAGAAAGAAAGAAAGAAAGAAAGAAAAATACAGAGAGAGAAAGAGATAAAGAAAAAATTATTTCAGTTCTTCTACTTTGTGTGACCTAGTTTGGTCTATTTTAAAGAACATTCTGTAGGCTTCTGGAATGAATGTGTATGTGACATCTGTCTGATATGGGACATTCCCATAACCTCATTATGCATTACTTTTTGTAAGAGCATATTTTGTGTAGATGCTGCTTTATTGCTTGTGCTGCTTACTTAATCCTCACATTGGTGATCCAAAGCACCATCATCATCCTCATCTTTTATCTTAAGGACACTAAAGCCCAGAGAAGTTAAGTAACTTATTCAAGGTCAAAGGTTTGGCAGTTGACTTGTGAGCATCATTTTGTATTTGAGACCAGGAAGTTCTCAAAGAGAAAAAAAGAAAGAAAGAAAGGAATGTATTAGGGAGTCAACTCACCTCTGCCATAATCCTGAGCATTTCCCTTGTGCTCCCGTCATGCCTCCCCTTTCCTCATGTGCTTAGATGGCTATACACACAGTGTCTCTACCCTGGCTTTCCTAACATACGTGTTCCAGCACAGGTGTGTGCAAAGTAAATGTCACAGAGTTTGTGGGAATGAGAGGAGGGGCAAACCAATGATGTCACTGTGAGGCTCACCATCATCATCAGCTTAAGTGACTTTGGAATCAGAGACACACATCTGAACATGTGGTGACATTTCTAAAGAGGTTTAATGGAGGAGGGAAGACCCACCCTGAAAGAAAGTGGTACCATCCCAACTGCTATTCTTCACTGAATAGAACTGGAAAGAGAAAGTTTTGCGCTGAGAACCAGCATTCCTCTACTTCCTGACTGCGGATACCGTGCGGCCATCTGCTTCACGCTCCTGCACCACAGCTCAAGCTGCTCTTGCCACCATGCCTCCCTACCGTGATGGACTGTGCCACAGCCCATAAATCCAAATAAATCCCCTTCCTTATATTCTTGGGCTGATTCTAGATAATCATCTTTAGGGCTAACACATGACATTAGTTCACCTCCTTGATGGCACCAGGACAAGGTGGCCTTCTCATCCTCTAAGATGCTCTGCTGAACCGTCATGTTGAGCTTTGAAGCACACCTCTTCCCTTCCAGACAACAGTCCTGCCAGCCAAGCTTCCCTCTAGCTCAAGACTGGAAAGGGGATGCAGAGAGCACGTGCTCTTTTAAATCAGATTGTTGTAACGTTAGTTCTCTCAGATTTGAATGGCAGTCAGTGCCTTCTTGTCTATGCACTCCCCTTGGCCAACATGGATTTCCTATAGTACTGTGCATACTCCCATGTGGCCATAGCAGAAACACCCAGTCACATCCCTTTTACATGGCGGAGCATGGCCAATGTGCTTTATTTTATGACATTTGAGCTCATTAGTTACTAATGGCTTGGGACTAGAAGCCACACTTAGGACTAGTAAATACGCCAGTATTTCTGAAGGAAATACTGAATATACCACCCAAAACAAATGGCCAGGCCAGAAACACAGGAGCTTTTGTATCAATTTCAGGGCCTCATCTAGCTACAGAAGACCACTCTCCCTCCCAGACGCCCTTGGTATTGATAATGACATCACCAATATGGGAATGATGGAGGCCTCTGTTCTGCAACAACAAATGAACTGTCCAGGCTGAAAGGAGTGGCACGTGTGTGACTGCCTTTGGCCACTGTACAGTCTGTTCCTGCATCCTGTCAGGCGTATCTGAATCTTGCAGCTCAATGCTCTATCTTCATCACTATGGTCCTTCAGCTGTTCCCAAGCTCTTCTCCCTCTGAAGTGGCACCGCTCTCTGAACCTTGGGAAACAGTGATGTCACACACAGTCAGGTAGAGTTTCCGGGTGCTTCTGCAAATAGAGTTGCAGGGCACCAGCTCACCAGCCTGACCCCAGGCTGCTTGGCCAGATCCACAGGACAAGCAACCCCACCAGAAACACTGAGAATAAGCCCTGTGTGTTCTTTTCGTTTTCATTAATACCAAGCAGGCCAGGGGGGAACTGGGTGCTTTCAAACCCCGTACTTATAGCTTTGAAGCCAAGCTGTGCGGGTACCCATTGGAGACAACTGTTCTCCCGTGGTCTGCTTTGAATAAACAATCAGGGCTCTGTGCGATATCACTCCTCCACCAGATTCTAGCATTGAAATGCAGGCTTGCCATGGTTACTTGCGTTTGAAGCCAGTCACTCTTTTTCCTTCCCCTTGGCTACATTCCTGCTTACTTGGCAGTGCCTCCTTCCCATTTGAACTTTTGGCCTCTTTTAATCGCCACCAAATTTCTGTCTGAAAGAACCTTTCTCGAGCATCTTTTGTTGCTCTGAGTTTCTTTCTCATGTGAGAACGAGTGCAGGGAGCTGGTTACCAAAGAACACTCGGTGGCCTGTCTCCCTCCTCTGAGGCCAGCAAGGACAGGCTGCTTTGTGTACAGTATTTTTCTCATGGTTTCTTCCTTTCTTTTTCTTTTCTTTTCTTTCTTTCTTTTTTTTTCTTTCTATATATATATATATATATATATATATATATATATATATATATATATATATTAAGGAAGCACAAGATGCAAGCTGTTTGCTGAAAACAAAATGTTTGCTGCCTGTCCAAAGACCACACACACTCATACACACATTTGCATCGCTCCACTGGTTTCATCCATCTCTGACACCAGTGCCTTTCCTCTCTGCTTCTTCAGTGAAAAGCCCTGTTGAACGTGGCTCAGATCAAAAGCCAAGCCATTACAGCTTTGCTCTCTGGTGACTTCCTACCTCAGTCACCACTCAGACAGCTCCTCCAGGATGTCCACAGCCACAGGTTCTGTTTCCACTTCAAAGAAAAACTAGTATTTCAGCCCCGCCTCTGATTTAAAAGTTAAATGATCTAACTCCCATGTAGGAAGAGTGGGCATTTACCCAGAACCTCACCACTACTGCTGTCTCTTTGAGCCTTCCCCTCAGCCTGAACTCAAAGCCACTCTGTTCTGTTCTGTTTCCCTTCCTCCCTTTGTTATGACTAGCCACTGTCTGCTTCCTTGTCAGAAGCAGATCTGCCATCTTTTCCTTCCTTTTCTTCCTAAGCCAGGTGAGACCACAACTTCCAGACCTACCAGTGACCTAGTACCCCAGTCCATCAGGGACCTCTTCTAGAACCTGTAATTCAATCCTGAGATTTAGTCTCCACCCGCCATGGAATAGTCTAGGCCTTCTCTCATGTGTCCCTTCATTACTCTCAACTCTATCTTCCTCGTCTCTCTGTCTTTTCCCTTTCCATTAAAACGCAAAGAGGGGCTTCCTAGTGGCAGCCACTACTTTTGTTTAATTAAGCCTCTTTCATACCTTGGTGGAGATTCAGACACCATAGTTCAGTCTTGGAACAGAAAAAAGAACTTCCACTTCCTCAAGCCGATTCCCAACTTGTGTGAGCTGTGACACAGTGATCCCAGATGGAGAAGGACTGGCCTTCATGTTTTCCTTACCATCTCAGCCTTTACTCTTAGCCAACTCCTACTTTGCTTCCAAATATGCTTAAGTTGCTACAAAGCAGAAAACCTCCAAGCAAACTTCTTTGCTCCATATGTCATTCTAACTACATCCAACTTTTCCCCATTCTTAGCACTCCATCCTGGAATTGTTTGCCTGGACCACTTTCATGCCATCACCTCCTTCCCCTTTAGTTTTCTTTTCCCTTGCTTTCAGCTGCTTCACCATCCTATTGGGGGATCTCCTCTCCTCTCCTCTCTTATCTGCTCTGCTCTGCTCTCTGCTCTTTTCTCCTCTCTGTCACTCTCTTTGTCTCTGTCTCTGTGTATCTGTCTCTAGTCTCTCTCTCTTCCTCCCTCTCTCTCTCTTGCCCCTCTCTCTTTCTTTTTCAGTGCTGTCACTCAAACCCAGGACCTAGCACATAGCAGGAAAGTGCTCACAAAGCTACATTTATATCAAACAGAATTTTCCTAGGCAAATCGTCACTGAACACACAGATGTTTTCCCCCTTCAACTTCATTGTCCTCTCTGTTATAAATATTTTCATACATCTAATTTCTGATTCTTGAATTCTCTGGGTTTCCCTCTTTTCATGTCTGCTGTCTTCTTATTGGTGTCTCTCTTCAAGCCTCAAACCTCAACTCAGTTAAGTTTGTCAACCAACTGTCAGAAATGGGCCCCTACAGTTCCAATGTAACAGGATGGTGTAGAATTGAGATTCTCTTATAGTATGGGGGTTTCCCACAAGCTTCAAACCAAAGAGTGTCAAGCAGTCACCAAGGCTTGCTAAAATTAAGAGACACTATTACTGAGCTGGTATTCAGCGTACTGTTTTTTGATCATATGGGGCTTGGTCCCAGGGCTTTGTATATACTAGGCAAGTGCTTTCCCACTGAGATCCACCCCAACTAATTCAGTGAGCCAACACTAAATTCCCTGAGCCTCATCATCCACTGCCTTAGCCTGTTCTCTAGACACACCTCAATTTCCTAATGATGCAGAAACTAGAGGGCCGAATCCTTGTCACTAACACCCTTGCAGATCACGTCCTCTGCCTAAGTCTGAGTCCAGACCTGACTCTCATGTTTCTCAGCAGTGGCCAGTATGCATACTGAGCATCAACCCTGTCAATAAGTGTCCCTGTGTTTCAGAAAGCAACTGCCTGGGTGTTGTTATAGCTGACTGAACTGAGTTATTATTGTTGTTGTTGTTTTCTTTAAACAGGCTATCTCTCCAACCTCCACACAAAGACAACAATCTTTGGTAAGGGACCAATATCATGGAAAGAGAAAAACAATATCTGTATAACAAGAGATACTGGGTGGATGCCTGCCATAAAGAAAGGGACAGCGGGCTCTCCCCACCTATCTAGGAAAAGGAGGCTCTATGGAGAATTTTGCTGATGTTTTGAATATATTCAGAGGCAAAGACTCTCTGAGTAGATACTTCTAAGATCCAGAAGTTTTCAGCCTTAGTGCATTGGTATTTAACAAGAGAGGCCTGGGGAGCACTTGACATTTAGGAGGGGTTTACAGACACACCCTCAAGTTTGACAGTGTTCTTAAAAATAGACACTAGTTTCTGCTGCCAAGCTAGAAAAAATCAGAGAATCTGGCTAGAACCGCCTTCCATCCAGGACAAGGAAGAGAAAGCATGGCTGGGCTAGAACTCCCAATTGCCTGGTTTAAAAATGAGTCAGGCATTCTCTTTCGTTCAAATCATCTTGAGATTTATGCTGATCGTTATGGGAACATGGTGGAAAAGTGGCTGTGAACACAGGGATCCTAACAGAGAGCACCCCTGTAGACTAGGGCTGAGAGGCCAAATAGACAGTCTGTCATTTATGACGTCACCTGGGAAGTTTTCAGTGAACACTGTCTGAAGAAGCTGGCTGAAGAACCCGAGGAAAAGGTAAGGAGAGGGGAAGAGGAAAAAAAAAGAAGGAAAAAGGAAAGAAAGACAAGGGGCGGGCAGGGGAGGGGAGGAAGGAGAGGGAGACCAGAAAGAAGGGGAAGGAGAGGGCAGGCAGAGTACCAGAGCAGCATTAACAAGCTCATCAAAATGGCAGACCCACCACCCACTCACTGATAGCCAACAGTCAGCTATGAAGGCAGTAGCTAAACAGAAGCTTGAGGCAGAGGGAGGAGCTCTCAGAGCTGGGATTAACACTCCAGACTCTACCATAGGCTCAGAACCATGGGTCTGGCCTGAGTTGTGAGAAAGAGACACTGAGATCAAACTAGATGAGACTGGAATTTTGATTTCAATTAGCTTAGAAATGTGACTTCCTGAAAGTGTTATGTGGTTCTAAATTTCTCAAAATTGTGAATTACTGGGAAACTATGGATCCAACCAGAAACTCTGAAGAGAATAAAAGTGGGAGGGGGGAAAATGACCAGTCATGCCAGAAGTTGGGAAAATGTGCATTTTCTCTACCTGTGACTAATAAATAAATAGCTGGCTATACAGGTTTTCAAATGCTCACACTGCTGACCCACTTTTTCTACTAATTGCTGCTTTATTCAAGACTCTTCTAGTTGCAGGTGACAGAATCTTGACTTAACTATGCTTAAATGAAAGAGTCAGCACAACAGAGAACTGGGAGACATTTTACATTCATGTATGATTTAGGATTCAAAATAATGTCATCAAGGCCTAGCTTTCTCATTTGAAATCCACTTGTCTCTATTTGGCTTAATTCGGTGTGATAAACTTTCTCAATTGTAAGCACACACACACACACACACACACACACACACACACACACACACACACACACGGCATAATAGTAATAAATTGCCATTTGGTTCCCTACCTAGCCATTGGATTCCATCTAATGCGCAGACCTCATTTACACTCCCGTCTGTGGTGGGGCATGTGTTTGTTATATGACCATTGCATTATTATTTTTCTTATTACTGTGACAGCATTTCTGATAAAGGCAACTTAGTGAAGTAAAGGTTTATTTAGGCTCATTGTTAGGAAAGGTACAGCCCACCGTGATCAGAAGGCATGGTATCAGGAGTGTGAGGTGGCCAGTGCAATGGCCAGTCAGAAAGCAGAGAGCAGACAGGAAGTATGGCCTTGGGTCCTGCCTACAGTGACCCACTCCCCACAGTGAGGCTCCACCTGTTAGAAGTTCTACAACTCCCTGAAGTAGTGAACCTGTGCGGACATTTTACCTTCTAATCACCATACCCATGCCCATGGTTGGAAAGGTGAACTAGACTCACTCACATGAATGGTGTGAAATGAAAAAAAAAAATAGTACGGCTGAATATTAGGGTAAATGTTAGGGTTATTGATTTAGCTCAGTGCTAGAGTACTTGACTAGCATGCGCAAAGTCCTGGGTTCAGTTCCCAGCACAAACAGTTGAGGAAGGGATTGAAAAGGATAACAGAAATCTGTTAGCAGATGCTCATTGTTGGCCTCTTCCAGGATTGCACTGCCTATTTTTTTTCTTCCACTTTTCTGAATTTTTCTTCATATATTTTTAGTTCTCTTACTAAGTTCTAATACTAACTGTTTTACCATAATACAAATGTCTTTGTCTGTGATGATATTTTCTTGCTTTATTTTCCAGTTTGCCTGATACCAATATAGCTGAAGAGAAAGGGATAAGGAGTTGGTGAGATGGCTCATCAGGTAAAATGTCCTGCCAAGCAAGCCTAGCAACTTGTTTGATCCCTGGAATCTATGCAAGAGAAAAAAAAAAAAAAAAAAAAAAAAGATCAATACGGTTGAGAGCATCTGTAATCCTAAAACTCCTAAAGTGGGAATAGGAGAGTCCCTCGGAAATTCACAGCATACGTAGCCTGAAATACACAGCCTTGCAGCTGGCACACGAAGAAAGACCCTCCATCCACAACTCAACAGGTGCATGTAGAGAGTTAACTACCAAAAGCCCTCTGATACCCATACACATGTGTGCACCTGCACAAACACATACACAAGATAACAACTGTAAGTAAACACCTTTACAGAATAGACTGAGAAAGTCAAGATGAAGTAACTTGATGATGGACTAGCGTTGGAAAAGGTTACTAAACAAATTTTATGACTTGGGGTTTCGTTGACCAGACTGGGGAAGGAAAAGGACAATAGACATGAATTGAGAAGTAGGAAGATGAGTGTGTTGTCAAGCTTAAAGAACTGTGGGAGAACCCAGGAACCCTTGATGTCTGCATTAAATTAAATTGTTATCTAATGACTCAGACCCACTCCATTTTGAACTCAACTTAATGGGGTAAAGAAATATTCTACCTACTCAACATTCTATAAAGCGTAACAGTTTAACTCGAACTAAATACTTATGGCTAAAAGGGATTGTAGCTGGAGTTTTGGATACTGTGTTCCTCTTTCTCTTTTTCAACCCTTTACACCCTTTAACCCTCCAACACTAGACAGGAGAGAAAAAAAAAAGGATAGAGGAGAAAGGGAGCAAAGTTACCACTAGACTATTTGCTGCTTATTAGGGACATTGAGTTCCTTGGGGCAAATTTAATCTTCGCCATAAGGATATCTAATTTATTCTTGCTTCTTTGTGCCTGACTACGTGACAAACTGCAACCAACAGCAACCAGCCAGCAATCAGTGACAACAGCAACCTGCCGCTGGGGTCTTAGCATTTATATAACCTCTGAAAAGTTCACAGAATTCCAAACGCCAAACACTTACAGAAACTCTCTGGAGCTGGCAAAACCACAACCTGCTAGAGCGAATCATAGTCACCTGCTGTGAAGCAGCCTCTTGTCCCTAAACCTGATTACAATAAAAACATATTCCCATAACATTTCTGTGGGGTTTGTTTGTTTGTTTTGTTTTGGGTTTTTTGTAATTAACTTTTTTATTCATGTTACATCCTGATTGCAGCTGGCCCTCCTCTCCTCCTAGACCCTTCTCCCATACCCCTTTCCCCCATTCCCCCCTCTCCTCCTCTTCAGAAAAGGCAGAGGTTCCCTATGGGTACCAAACCGCCCTGCTGTATTAAGTCATTGCAGAACTAGGTGTGTCCTCTCCCCTTGAGGCCAGACAAAGCAGCCTGATGAGGGAAATGGGATCCAAAGGGAGGCATCACAGTCAGAGAGGGACCCCCTGCTCCAGTTGTTGGGGGACCCACATGAAGACCATGCTGTGTATCTGCTACATATGTGCAGGGGACCAGGGACCAGTCCATGCATGGTCTTCAGTTGGTAGTTCAGTCTCTGTGAGCCCCCATGGACCCAGGTTGGTTGACTCTGCAGGTCTTTTTGTGCAGTCCTTGACCCCTCTGGCTCCCTCAATCATTCCCCTAACTCTTCCACAGAACTCCCACAGCTCTGCCTAATGTTTGGCTGTGGGTCTCTGCATCTGCTGCCATCAGCTGTGGATGAAGCCTCTCAGAGGAGTTATGCTAGGCTCCTATCTACAAGTCTGAATAGGGAAATGGATATAAGATGAAATCTCAGGGCAATTTTGGTTTGTGTTTCCCTGATGACTAAGGATGTTGAACATTTCTTTAAGTATTTCTCATCTATTAGGGCTTCATCTATTGAGAATTCTCTGTTTAGCTCTGTACCCCATTTTTAATTGAGTTATTTGGTTGTTGGTGTTTAATTTCTTGAGTTCCTTATATAGTTTGGATATTAACCTTCTGTCAGACATAGGGTTGGTGAAGGTATTTTCCCAGTCTGAAGGTTATCGTTTTGTTCTATTGACAGTGTCCTTTGCCTTACAGAAGCTTTTCAGTTTCATGAGGTCCCATTTATTAATTGTTGATCTTAGTGCTTGATCTGAGCTGTTCTGTTCAGGAAGTTGCCTCCCATACCAATGAGTTCAAGGCTATTCCCCACTTTCTCTTCTATTAGATTTAATGTATCCAGCTTTATGTTGAAGTCTTTGATCCACCCCTTTATACAAATGATAAAGGGGCTGAAAAATAAATTAGTGAAACAACACCCTTCACAATAGCCACAAATAATACAAAACATCTTGGTGTAACTCTAACCACACATTTAGCCCATTATACACTTTGTTTTATGTGAGATAACTTTTCAATTTCTAGAAACTAGGTATAAACCTTTTGAAGCACAATTCTAAATTCCAAGATATTTGTGAAATGATAGTTATATCAGCTTTTCCATCAAACTTTCTATTTCAAGACCATTTAATTGAAATTTTAATTTTGGCCTCTAACCATTAACAACTGTGTGCCAGAATACATGTTTTCCAGGACTTCCAGTCTCTCCTGTTCTTTCTACTAGAGTGGCTTTGCCTTTGATGTAGGGAAATAGTTGCAGCTGAGTAATCCTATTACCTAAGTTAAATTTCATCTCTCTTTTTTTTTTTTTAACATAGGCCATAATGTTAATTTCTCCTTTGAATTCTTCATCTATAAGTCCTGGATGCACAGTGAATCCTTGGGAATGTAATCCATTCCTTTCCAATATAGTCCTATGTCTCTTATGAGCAAAGGACCATAAACTCGAGTAGTTATTCTAGAACATGGAATTTGGGGGGATAGTGTAAGATATTTATGTATAGCCAGATCTAGAGCAGCACTGCCTGCAGTAGCATGTAGTAGATCTATAATGCTTAGTTAAGGTTTTTTTGGTTTTTTTTTGTTTGTTTTTTTTTTTAATTTTTATTTATTTATTTATTTTGGCTGCTTGTTATTTCCTGGCTGACAAGAGGCAAAAAGGCTCATATTTTTTTTGGTGCAGGACCTTGAGCCAGACCCCAAAACTGTTTCTTAATAGTATGAAATTGCCTTGGCTATCTCTCTTGGACCTACACCCATTAGTCCAGTGGCAGCCCTTGCCACATGGCTTAAATACCCCTGGAAGACTCGGCCTTTCTTATGCCTTATATTTAGAAAACTCATTGCAGATAGAAACAGCTTGCTCACTTTTCCAGTGCAAAATATTGTATTCCTCACAGTTAACATACCATGCACCAGGCATTTTGAGATCTGAGATGTTTAATGGATTGTTTACAGTTTCTTCACAAATGACCGAATTTCCCACAATTGAAGCAGTGGGCATTTTGATGTCTGAGACATTTAGCTACAGTTTGATCTATGATATTAGCATAACACATGTTAAAACCAATATCAGTCATTTCCCTTATCCATTTATCCATAAGCATTGTTCATGTCTTTAATGGTCTAATAATTTTTTTACATTTGGTATTCACATTTTCATATGCTAAGGTTTCTATCAACACCTGCCTTACATCAGGGTCTGGTACAGCTTTGTGCATAGCTGAGAGTAATCTCTGTTTTTTAAAAAAATTCAATGTGCTGCCCTTCACACAGCAATGGATCTTTTACTATATTCATTCCCCTTGCTCTATTTTGCTGTTCAATATTTGTGGCTTCTTCCTCCACAGTGTTAATCAACCATTGTAACTGTGGAGAGGCATCTAGTACAGTGGTCACCAATCCCTTCCAGTCTTGGGACATGATTCTAGTTTGAGCATCTCAGTTATTTAGAATTTGTTTCACATTAAAGTGAATGCATCCCACAAAAAACCACAGCATCTTTAAAAATGCCTTATATCTATCATTTCTGCAGGCCATCGTCCTACCTCATCTTTATTCCATGCTGTTAGTAGGCATATGCTGTACACTACTGGGAAAGCTGATGGTGATGATCTCATAACCACAGGCCTCCCATCCTCTATCTCTGGTGGAAGCAGCAGAGTTGGTACAAGATTAACTCTTTCAAAACAGGCAGTTTAATAATTTCTCTGACCCTGCCATTCTGCATGGCCTCTACTTCCTCGTGGCCACCCTCACCACACCTCACCTCACCCAGGGGCAGTGGGGATTGGAAAACAAAAGTTCCAGGCAATGGGCATGTCAGGGATCTACCATCTAGCCCAGTTTCTTTTCCTCTTTCCTCCTGGGGGAAACTCGCACTCTCTTGCCCAATCACCATGTCTGAGCTGTTTATTTCTCCCTTTTCTGGTTCCTGGTACTTCTCGCTTCCCAAGTGCTTCCACCTCCACCTGTAATTTTTCCAGTTGCACAGCCAGCTCTGTAAGCCTTTCAGAAAAGAGCAAGCAGAATGAACCCTTTTTGTTTTCCATTTCAGCCATTTTTGTTTGTTTGTTTGTTTGTTTGTTACACAGGTCCCACCATTTCTGCCCCCAAATTTTTCAACTGTTCAGTCATTATCTCAACCTTTTTTGAGACAGAATAAAAAAAGAAGAAAAAGAAAAAAACCCCAGAAAATCCCCTCTGGGAGCAAAGCAGGAGATGACCCAGTAGAAGCAGCTTTTTACTGGTGTCTTGAAAAAGAATATCCATTCTTTCTTCCCCTGCCATTTTCTCTACGGCATTTGAAACAAGATTTCTCATTCTGCCTAGGCGCATGTTGGGTGCCTCTTGCTACTCCATGGATTCGTTTTTCTCTCTTTTATCCTTCTCCATTCTTATTAGCCCCCTAACTATAGATAGGGGAGAAAAATGGATAGAGGGAAAAGGGGACAAAGTTATCATTAGACCACTTCCTGCTGATTAGGGGTGTCGAGCTCCTTGGAGAAAGCCTGATATTCACCATCAGGATACATAATTTCTTCTTCTCATTTATTTGCACCCGACTAACTGACAAATAACCAACAGCAAGCAACCACCAACCAGGCAACAACAGCAACCCTGCCTCATGGGGCCCTAGCATTATATATCCTCTAAAATGTTTTCAGGATTCCAAACGTCACACACACACAGAAACTATCTGAAGCTGGAAAAACCACACTCCTGATAGAGCATGAGGCAAATCATCATCATCATCATCATCTGCAGTGAAGCAGCCTCTTATCCCCACACCTGAGATTAAAATGAAAACATATTCCTGTAACATTTCTGTATTTTTTAGAGAAAATAATATTATAAAATTCTCACTAGAAGGGATAAGTAAGAAACCTAATTTATTGTTTATTAATTTTTTATTTGTTTTTCTAAAATCTAAAGTCCATTTGCCTCTAAATGATATTCAGTACTATGAATTAAGTTACTTTTGGACTGATACACTGGCAGGTGATCTCTATGTGAATTTGGTAAGTTTGAAGCTCTTACTTTAACATCATAGTATATTTAAATAAATCCAATGCAATCTAACACATTATTATTTTGTGTATCTACAGTAAAAAGAAAAAAAAACTGTCTGATTATGCTGTGGCAGTAATTTGAATGGTTTCTTGGAAGATACACTAGAATTTCAGAGATATGGGAAAGTAAAACAAATAATATATCTCATCAACTCAATTAAATGCTAGCTGAGACCTAGAGTTAGCAAGCGATGCATCTTAGAGTCACCCCTCCCCGTCCCTCACCCAGTATTCAATACCTTATAAATCAAATGAGGAGTTAAGATCTTAACTACACAGGTGTTCAGACACAAAAGTTAGTCAGCCTAGAAGCCAGCTGGGCTGGTGTATTTCAGTGCTAGCATTTCATAATTTTATGCACTGATATTAGTGTTCAAAAAAAAGAAACCCAGGGGACTATTTGTCATCATCAAATGACAAATGCCTCCTTCTTATATTAGAGATAGCTCATTTATCTTAACAATAGCAAAAGTTACTTTAATTTTCCTACAGGCAAAAGCCTGAATCCCAGCATCTATCTCCAGTGGATGGAAGGTTCACCTAGAGAGGCTTGAATTCAGTTTTCAACAGTCAAAGAGACCACAGGTATGTATGGATGCTGTCTTAGTTATGGTTACTATTGCTTGATGAAACGCCATGACCAGAGCAAGTTGGGAAGGAAAGATTTTATATTCCGCTTACACTTCCACATCATTGTTCATCATTAAAGGAAGTTAGAACAGGAAATCAAACAGGGCAGGAACCTGGAGGCAGGAGCTGACACATAGACCCCGGAGGGGTGCTGCTTACTGGCCTGCTCCCCATGCCTTGCTCTGCTTGCTTTCTTATAGAACGCAGGACCACCATCTCAGGGATGGCACCACTTACAATGGGCTGCATCATCCCCCATCAATCACTAACTAAGAAAATGTTCTACCTGCTTGCCTACAGCCTGATCTACAGAGGCATTTTATTAATGTAGGTTCCCTCTTCTCAAATAACTTTGTGTCAAGTTAACATAAAATTAGCCTGCACAGATACCTAATGGTATATGTGGGGCTTTTTTTGTTTTCCTTTTTTGTTTTCCTTCTGATACTTGAAAACCTTTCTTTCAGCCAAAAACCATTTTGTAGCATTGGATCTTCAATACTTCATAGGAAGAATAAGTCAATTCTCTTATAAGTACGTCAAATTCTGAACCCGCAGTGACAACTTTAGAATTGATTTTCTTTGCTAAAACTTAGCTTCCTTGTTTTATTTATTTATTTATTTTTTTAAAGCCATTTATTCCCTTCCAGTTTCTTCATTTTCCTCCTTCCCTTAACACTGCAATTGAAAAACTCCCCCTCACCTCCTCCTCCACCACTCAAGTCCCCCTGACTACCTGGAGCCTCCTGCCCTCCTGCATTGCATTGATAGTAACAAAAGCAGCGACATTTTCTTTGGAACTCATGCAGAAGAAACATTTTAAGATCAACTAAATAATTATCTGCCTACTTTATAGTTCTTCCCAAGGCGGGAGGGGTTTCTGAGTGACTGAAAAATCACCAGGCTGTGTCACCAGAAACCTTTACATGAAACTTTCTTTATGCTCTTCTTTCTTCAGCTTTTCCGGTCTGATGTGGGAAGCAGCAGAAAGAGGAGAGTTTGTGGGCTGTCTTAGAAAATGCCACCAGACAAATGACGGTGCATTGAATTGAGCTAGTCACTGCCAATGCATTCAGCCCATAGCTGAAATACCAAAGAGGACCACAGAACATGAGGTGGGTATGGTGATCTTCCAGTGTGCCACCAACTCTTCCAGCTGGCCTGTTTGGTATCCTGGGAAACATTTTGGAAACAATGCTCACAGTACAAGAAACAAAAAAGGATGGTTAGGGCTTGGCAGCTAAAGAAGGACTCGCCAGGGCATGTGAAGACAAAGTCTTTTCTCAGCAGAACCACACTTCACTGTTTTCCCATCTTGATTTTGTGGAACGCACTCTGTTTAGAATGGGGGACAGGAATTCAAGAGCTTGATTGGAAAACGTCTGTGGAGAAGCAACCTCACTGGGCAAATGCACTAATCATACTTCCAAATACTTATACACATGGAAAAACCTACATACATGCACTCAAAAATCAACTTTGAACATGTTAAAAGCTCTTTTGAAAGCCAGGGTTAGTCCCTGAGCAACTCACTCATGTGTTACTTATCTCTGAGAGCTTTGAATGTATCCCTATTTCTTTAAGGAAAGGGTGTCATAGGCTGTTTGGGCTGCTTCAAGTAAATATCTTAGCCTGAGAGATTACCCATAGTTTACAAAGCTGGAGGGTCCAAAATCACAGTAACTTAAACCCTTGATGTCCATGAAGCTCCTGTTTTAAAGATTTCACCTCTTGTCTTCACTAAAGGCTGTCCAGGAAGCCCTTTAAGCCTCTTCTTCTAAGAGGACTTAAGCCCATTGTCCCACTAAATTGCTTCCCTAGAGGTCTCAGCTGTTATTGACTTAACCCTGAAGTTTAGGTTGAAACTTGAACTTTGGGAGGGACCCAACTCTCTGAATATAGCATGGGCTGTCAAGCAAGAGCTCCCACCTCAGAGGTGTAGTGAGGTGAAGGAGAGTGGCCCCATAGCATCGTCTCATACAACTGAGTGCTTGGTCACTAATTGGCAGAACTATTTTGGGAAGGATTAGCGGATGTGACCTTGTTGGAGGAGGTATGTCACTGGGGTTGGGCTTTGAGGTTTTAAAAGCCCGCATCATTTTCCAGTTTTTTTCCAAGCCTGTGGATCAGGTGTAGCTCTCAGTCACTAAACTAAACTAAACATAAATAAATTAAACAACCTAATTTAAAAAAAATGGCTCAATGACTATATAGTTTCCAAAAGAAGAAATATTAACGGCTAGTAAACATTTTCAGGTGTTCAACATCATTAGCTATGAGAGAAATGCAAATGAAAACTAGCTTGAGAGTCTATCTCATGCTAGTTAGGATTATGGTCATCAAAAAAAAAAATAATAATAACAAATACTGGTGAAGATCTAGGAAAAAGATAATGGTTATGTGCTCATGTTGGGAATATAAAGCATGACATCAGTAAAGTTTCTTGAAAAGCTAAAACTAGAACTACCACATGATCCAGACATATCACTGCTGGGCATGTACCCCAAGGACTCTATATTCTACTACAGAGCTATTTGCTCATCCATTTTCTTTTAAAAAAAATTTTAATTATTATTTTTACATATACATTTATATTATTACACACATATAAAATAAACTACATATAGAAAGAAGAACCACAGAACAATCAGGATTTATATTTATGTTACATTCATATAAGGTTTTAACTGTTTGTATTTGGCAACCTTGAAGAAAACATTTTCCTATCTCGATCAGTCTAAAATTCTGAATTTAACTCAATATCTATCTATCATATCTCATCTCTATCAACTTAAAACATCTATCTAGACCTAAAAACATCTTAATCCCTAAACAACTAAGCTTAGTTGTGAAACTAAACTATTTGGCCTTCAAGTCCATCAAAGACTTGAGAAGGAGTAAAATTAATTACCTGAATAAACAAGAAGTGCAGGTTAGCAGCTTCCAAATAAATAAAATAAAATTTCAGAGACAGTTTGCTGCCTGAACAGTCACCCAAAACTCTCTAAAGTGTTGGAGCATCATCTTCACCCTTCTGGCCCAGTATATCTGACAGACATATTTGTGAAGCAAGAACTATTGAGGGCTTGCTTTTCCTCTCTTGGCAGAGTTTGGCCATCGACTCTGCCTGTGTCCTGCATCCAAGCTTGCCAAGTTGCTCATGCATTTTTATAATAGCTAAGAAATGGTTTCGGCCTAGATGTCCATCAAATAATAAATGGGTGATTAAAATGAGCTGAATTGGACTTAGCATGAAAGAAAAGTTAAGTTAGTAAAATGAAAAGAACTAAAAAAAATTTCATAAAGCTAGCTAGATAACCCAAGCCCATCAAGACAAATACCTGATCTTCTCTGTCTTACATTGATCTTAGGTTCAAATTTTTAAGTTCTTATGCTTAAGTTGAAGTGTCAATAGAGGCCAGAAAGTAAAAATAAAATGTGTTGTAGGATGTGTGTGTGGTGGGTGGTTCTTGGAGGGATGTGAGAAAAAAAAAAAAAAAAAAAAAAAGCAAATGGTGTGAAAGTAAGTAGAGTTATAGGGTGAGTGCAGAGGATTAGGTGGGATGGGGACAGCTTTGCCAAAGGTCAGAATTTGGAAAGGGAGTCAACCAAAACTTAGAATATGTAAAAAAAAAAAAAAAAAAAAAAAAAAAAAAAAAGCCATATAGAAACCTACTGTGTAAGCTAAAAGCCATAATTTGTTTTTTTTGAAAAATGAGAGTTTTTACAGTGGTACCCAGCATGACTGGAGAATCCTGCTCCCACCCCCACCCCACCCCCACCCCGAAATTACACATTTGTCAACAAAAATTCCAGTGCCAGGTCAAGAACACTTCCCTGAAAGCTGCTGACTAGGGAGCCCCAGACACTCCCAACACAAGGTAAATTACTACCATTGCTTTTGGTTTCCTGACAGACTAGATGATCGGATCCAACTGCTGATGACACCACACATGGGATGCAGCACACAGATAAATCCAGAGGGAACCAAGTAGAAGCAGCCCCCCATGCTGGCTAGCATCACAGGGTCAAGGGTGTAATAAGGCTGCTGGGAGAAAAAGCCCATCAACTCTTTATCCAAATGTGGACTCTACGTGCTACAACATTGACCTGTCAGGCAAGATGTGCCTACCAACCAATGTCAGTGATGCAATCATGACAACTGCTTTCTGATTGAACCTGAGGTTCATTCTGTGGACCTCAGTACCATACTGTAACCTTGTTCAAAAGCTCATAGCTAGGGAGGTTACAGAGACTAGGGGGGGGGGGATTAACCACTAATTCTTTGCTAAATAGACATTCGTCAAATGCCCTCTAAATATGTGCAATTATTCCCAAACCAGAGTGTCTCTTAATCTTGATCAGAGAAACGAAACTTCTTTTTTGCGGAATGTGAGGGATAATGCAGTGGTGTCTAATTGGTCAAAATCCTGAGAATACATGACTCCTGCATCCTCAGTCTTAAGCAGGACATCACGCAGGAGAGACTGTAAAAAGCCAGACTAGATATGACGTGGTCACTGGGACTGTGGGCATGAGCGGGGGAGGGAGAAAGGTTGGTTGGGAGGGAAAGGGGGTATGAAAGAGGGAAATAGAGTATGAATATGAATGTAGTTCACTGTTCATGTACAAAACTGACAAAATACATTAAAATGTGAAAATACTGCAAGTATTTTAAGTTTATCTTATCTTAGTCTACACTAGGGTCAATGGAGGCAGGAGAATTATTACCACAGGCGATCCCACTCCGCCTGTATTAGTTTCCAAGAGTTCTGCCTTGGGAAAAGCAATCCTTCTTAAAGGCCTTGAACTTAGGGAACTTGGAAAGCTAAGAGATTTGGTTTAAGTTGTCTGAGAAGGCTGGAGAAATGTGTCTAGGCCACAGAGTACCTTCCCATGCCCAAGATATTTACGATTCATTTAGCATGGATTGGTCTCTAGAAGACATATATGACATTTTCCAACTATTTACAGAAAACCCAACAGAAAAGAAAAACTCTCAAATAGGGGCACCTGAGAGGGGGAGCCCAAGTGTCACAAGGTCCTCTGACCTGTCTGTAGTCAAGGTAACGGAAATTAGCAAAGCACGGGTTTACACATATTGTCTCAGGTTAGACTTGTCAACTCTAAGAGCTCCAGAGGAAATGAAGACCAGTGAGTACCAACATTTTACGACCACTTTAGGAAGGAATTTGGCAGTCTCTTTTGAAGATCGGTATTTTCATTTCTTCTCTACCCAATGTTACATTTCTAATGCAGTGGCTCTGACCCATATTAGATATTTGGCAATGTCCAGAGACACTTTCAGTTGTCACAACTTGGGGACACTCTGGCATCTAGTGGGAAGAGGGTAGGGATGCTGTCAAGTGTGCCCCAGTTCAGGGGCAGCCCCTCATAACGAGCTGTCTCATGCAAATGTCAGGAGTGTCAAGGTAGCAAAACCGTGTTTGTTTGTTTGTTTGTTTTGTGTGAGTGTGTGAACATTTATATCAAATAACTTCTTGTACATATGCGTACCTAGTGGCATAGAATACCATATTGATAACAACAAGCTAGAAGCAATAATTTTCCTTTGACAGACAAATAAATCAACTATGGAATGATCATTCACTGTGGTATATTTAATGTAAGGCTCAAAGCAAGTGAGACCAAAAAACATTTTTATCATATTTTAAACATATAAATAAAACATACTTTTTAAAAGGGGGGCAATGATTTAGAAGTCAAGGTATTGGTTTTCTCTTATGCAAGACATGGAGGGAAAGTGGGAAGTAAATACAGGGAAGCATTAAAATGGTATCCAAATTTTTGGATCGATGGTGGATACAGTTATTCATCACAGTATTAACTTTATAACTTACATATAAACACGCATGTCACAGATGTTCTTTCATACTGAACTCAGTTGGCAAACTGTCTCCCAGGCAAGCAAGAGGCCCTGTGCTTCACCAACAAAACCCACATAGAAAGCAAGGTGTGGTGGCACATGGTCGTAATCCCTGCTCTGTGGCGACAGAGACAGGAAGAGCTCTGGGGCTGACTGGCCAGCAGGCTAGCTTACTTGGCATATCTGGGCCCAGTGGGAGACCCTGTCTCAAAAACCAAGCAAGGAGAAGAACCCCAAACCCAACAGTGGTGGTGTGGGGGTTTGTATTCCATCTATCTGACGGAACAGGCCTCATCATGTGACTTCCTGTCCATTTTCAGCATAATTAAGCTGAAGCAGCCACCTCTTTTCCTTCACAGGAGTCAAAATGAGGTTTCTGACACTAATCTCAAAAGGTTACTCTGTGGTCAGATTTACAATTCAATCCAACAACTTAAAGCCCTAAGCGGTTTTTATTTATTCATTTAGTTGGTGTGTATGTGTTTGTCTATGTGCATGTAGGTGCACATGTGTGTGTTGGGGGAGGGTGCTGGTTAGAGGCAAGCTCAGATGTTGTTCCTCTGAAGCTGTTTTACCTCAGCTGGCTTTTGAGGAACAGAGAGGAAAGATATTTTTGACATTTCTGCTTAAAGCTGATGTGTGGTCAGGGTACTAGGAATCATTTGGGGACCTTTTAACTTGCGGTGAAAGGCAGATGGTTTTGAAAAGATCAGGGTGGATGAATGAATCCAGCAGATGATCCTGTTACCACATAGACAGCACGCCCTGTCACAGAAGTCCACTGGACATAGAGAAACATCTTTACAATATCTACGTGTTTTTACACGACCTACATTTATTGTTTCTCCTTTCTGTTCTGTTCTTTAATTATTACTATTCTAACCAGGTTTTCCAAGTGCCAGCCTGCTCCTTATTCTCATTCTCAGCCGACTTCCCAGTAATCCCTGCTAGAGTGCTAATTGAAAAGTGAGGTATTAACTGATTATAGCCTGGGATGAGCCCTCCCAGGGTGATTTTATTTTCACAAGGGACTCGTAATGGTTGGCTTGGGTAGCAGGGAGCAAAGGCTCAGACATGACCTTCAGAGGGCTATAGCTAACTTCAACACCTGACGGAGCAAAT
Source organism: Acomys russatus (assembly GCF_903995435.1). Taxonomy (NCBI): domain Eukaryota; kingdom Metazoa; phylum Chordata; class Mammalia; order Rodentia; family Muridae; genus Acomys; species Acomys russatus. The sequence continues at coordinate 30,898,566 of NC_067139.1, read as the reverse complement.
AAAGAATGTTTGTTATGCAGCCCTGGAAAGGTTGGCAAACCCTTGCTTCAGACCCTGATTAAACAGCCGGGTCCTGTCTACTGCATTTGGAGCAGAGCTGTAGAAAACCTCTTATTTTCCTGACTCAAGAGGAAATATTTTATAAATAATAGTCTAGAGAATTATTTGGTCAATATTTAGACACGAAAATACCCCTAAGAGTGAGAAAGCTTGAGGGGTGGAGGGTGGGAGGGGGGCGTGGGGAAAGCTCAAAGGCCAACACACCAATCGATAACACGCTACAGAGTGCAAAGAGAAGAAACTCTCCCATTGTCCGAGTACAAATGTCAGGAGGATTTCAGCAAAACTCAAAAGGCTGGGCAACAGAGTAAGTGTGCAAAGGTGGGGAGGGTGCCTGGAGAAGGTTCCTAGGAAAGTTGTTACAAGCATGCGGGGAGGGTGTCTCTATTCACAAAACAGTTGGTCCAGCACGCACATGGTCCCCAGCTCTTGGTTGCTTTGCCTCCTGAGAAATAGTGTCAGTCTCTGTGAGATCAGTAGCCAAGCCAGGGTGCTCACTGCTGCGTCTCAGTCTAAGTATGTGGTGGATGCTCCGTGTGCTTTCCTGTGCAGACTCATACGATGACGTTTATATAAAATGAAGACTCCAGGGCCCCAGCTAGGGCAGCCCTTAACTCACTGGTTCTGGGACAGGCCTCTGCATTATAAGAGCATGATGGGTAATTCTAACGCATGACGTAGGCGATGGTGAAAGGCCTAGAAGCCTCAGCCACGGTCTATGCCCAACCCGTGTACCCACCCTTACATCCTCTCAAACTGCCTTGGCAACAGTAATTGCTGGAAAAACTTGCTTTGGTCTAGTAAAACCTGCAAGCTCCTCCCCTCCGACACACCACGCATGCCTTGCTTCCTGTCTAGGTGAGGCTTCTGTAACGCTGCGTGGGGAAAGGCCTTCTTATCCACAGGAACAGAAGCAGACAGACAAGAAAGTCAGGAGCCAACGGGGAATTTCTTGAGTCTTAAAGGCAGGGGTCAGCAGAGAACTGATTCCACACGGCATGCCTTGTATTTTCCCCAAAGAACGATACCAGACAAAAGCCCCCGTGACCTAGAGCCTTCCTCGCTTGCAGATCTTCAAAGATGTATTTTTATATGCAACTAAGATGGAAAGCAGTGTCCCACTTGTAGATAAGCTTATTTTACTGAATCATTACATGAAATAAAAGCACCTCTTAGGGGTCACTTCACAAAGGATAATCAGGTAGCTGCCACACCCTTCTTCAGTGTTTGCTTTCTGCACACACACCCCTTTCCTTGTCCCCAAACTCTACATCCTGGAATCTTATCCCAAATTAAATGACCTTCATGTGATTGGGAGGAAACCCAAGCCAAAACGAAGTCACATGAAGAACTGTCTGGAGAACTGGTCTGAGAACGAAGAAAAGAGGGGGCGAGTGACCGTGAGTGTCCATTTGGACTTTGTATAGAATCAGTAGTTTCCTTCATCTACTTTCCTTAAAACTAGAGCTACAGAACGAAGGGAAAGAGTGAAGGCCCAAGGGTTAAGTTCCAGGGAATTCATGTCCTCTTATGGCATCCATGGGCACCGAATGCATGTACTACACAGGTACACATGTAAGCAAGGCACCCATACCCATAAAATAAAATAAAATAAATTGAAGAAAGAAAACCACCAAAACTTTTCTCAAAAAAGCCTTATTACTGGACTCACAGTTTCTTTATTAAGGGCGTGGAAGATGACAGAAATCAGCACAATAAGACCAAAACAAAGCTATTAGGTTCAAATAAATATCCCTTCTACATATTCAAACAATTTTTAGCAAGTCAAAGCACGTAAAGCCCTAGGAAAATCCTGAATGTATAGCTTGAAGAATTTATGTAAAACAAATTCTCCTTTTGTAGCTAACGCATGCGCACACGCCGTTAACTTCCCGCCAGCCCCACTCAGTCATCACTTCCATTCGAAAGCAGAACGGTATCCGTTGGCCTCAGGTAGTTTTCTGATTTCCGAAGCCCGCGTCACCAAATTACGATCTGTCTGTTTTAGTCTTTCATAGCCCCGTCCACACCACCTGTGTCAGCAAAGGCTCTTTCCTAGTGTTGGTTCACAACAGCATTCACTTGTTCAAATACAAGGAAATTAATTTATTCATGCTATTGTGTTTATTTTTCTTGGGTTCTTCCCAAGCCTCACATATTCTAAAGGTAGCTCCCGTGAATCTTCCTAAATGTTAGCGGCATGCTTCCTCACTTCGGGGAGTGTATACAAAGTAAGTCCCTGGCTGTACAGGTTCACTGTTTCCCAAACTATTCCCAAAAGTGTGGTAGTTAGCAGGACAATCCTGAATTTCTAAGTCCTATACAGGGCCAAGCACAGGCAAGACATTTGAGACGGGAAATGACACTATGTTACAAGTGTTTATATCAAATTTAAAACTAAGCAAAGTGGCATAATAGTCAAATAAACAACCGAATGAGTTATAGAGTGTAGAAACATACGTACATTTGATTTCATACATATGACACTGTTGTCGTATACGGTTTATATACTGTGAATGAGTTAGAGCGTTTACAGCATATTGTGTGAGTTAATACTATATACACGTGAAGAATGAAGTTAGATGCACGTATGCACACCATATACAAAAACAACCATGTTGCCTAGCTGCCACGCTGTCAGTCCTCACTAGGTATAGCTTGTCATAATTAATGGACTTCTAAAGTTCAAGCAGTGATAAACTTTAGTTTTCTCTGGACCATGATGTATTTGCGAGCTTCAGATGATCTTTGCTGAGACTGATTGAATTGTACATTTACTCTGAAAAAACAAATTTCTTTATTTCTTTCCTTTCCTCCATTGCTTCTCTCACCTTTCACCATTTGTTCTTTCTTTTTTCATTGTTCTTTTCATTTATGACACAGCATAAATAATCCATTCGTGGTACAGATGAGCCATTCTATGACAGATATGACCTGCAGAAAAAATTTAGGGATTGTTTTTTAATTCCATTCTCAACCTGATTTTGAGATTTTTTTTTCCCATAACTCAGGGTGGCTGCCTCTGAAGTTTTCTCTGAGACCTGGTCACAAAGGCCAGCAGTCTTTCATGGAAACAGGCTGCAAATTCAGGAAAACAAAAGCCCATGAAAGACAAGGCAGTCTTCTCAGACTCACCAGCTCCTCCTGGCTCACTTCCCTGGCATCTCCCCCTGCCATCGCCCGTAGGAATTGACACTTGAGCGTCTTGTTACCATAAGAGTTTGAGTAAAGCTGCTAGATAAAAAAATTATGTTCCTAAAATTATAGATGCATAGATGTCAATATTATTTTCTATTTATGCACAGTTTCGAGTACTCTACATATGGTAGCTAAAAAGATTTTCTTCTTCGCCTTTAGTTTTTGGGCATAAATCCCTTCTTGTTTTCACAAGCACATTAGTTCAAGTCTGCAGATACTGTGTGCTGCAGACAAAATTATCACATTGAAAACCATATGTCACACTGAACTGTTCAGGAGGCACGGAGCCCTTTCACTTGCAGGTCTTTACAGATACAATTCTATGCTCGGGGTACAGAAGAGAGCGGTGAATTTGTACATAAACCGATCTGCTGTAAAGGCATCCACTAAGTTACTCTACCAATGACTAGGTAGGAAGACTTTGGTGTTACTATGCGAAGAGTGACAGCTTTTTAAACCCATGTCTCCCTCTGATCTGGCAGCTGCTGGGATCAGACTATTGATAGCAATGGGCTAGGTCAAGATATGCCGAGTCCTGGCTCCTGCATGATTGTGCATTTACACTCCCTTTTTAGAGGGTATAATAAGGATCTCAGTTCACAAAGTGGCTATGAATCATTTAACATGTTATAGAAATTTTCACTGTACTTCAGGTCGTCATTATGTTATGGTTATAGGAAGGCATAAAACTCCATTGCTATTTCATAGAGGTAAGAAAGAAGTCAACTTGAGCTGCACATAATAAGTAGCTCGTAACCATGGAAGTCCTTCTGGAATAAGATGCATTCCACTGTAATTATCCTTCACTCCCAGGTAAGTACCTGGGGCACTCTCCTCAGATAAGGAAATACGTGATGGAAGCGTATGCTTGGTTGTAAGAAAATATGACCCTCGGGGCCTTGCTCTCTTCAAAACTACATCTCAGACGAAAAAACGATTCAAGTGACAAATGGGCTAAATGCCGATCTTAACAAAAAAAAAAAAAAAAAAAAAATCACTTCAGGATTGGAGATATGACTCAGTTGTAGAATGCTTGCTTGGTACACACAAAGCTCTGGCTTTTATTCCAGACCATGCATAAAACCAAGGGTGGAGATGCATGCCTGTAAAACCGGCTGGAGGTGGAGGCAGAAGCATCGGAAGTTCAAGGGCATCCTCTGCTACTTGGGAGGTTTGAAGCCAACCAGAAGGACATACAGAAGAAACTGTCTTTAGAAACTAAATGAGCATTTGGGCAGACGTCTCAGTCCGGTAAAATCTTTGCCTTGTAAACATCAGGAAACTCTCAGTTTAATCCCTGGAGCTCATGTGGATAAAAGCTGGGTGTGGTGGCCGATGCTTACAATCCCAGTGCCAGGGAGATAGAGGCAGGGGATCCTAACAGAGAAGCTCCAGGCCAGAGAGACTCTGTCCATAGTACATAAGGACGAAAACTTCAGGAATCCTCTGGCCCTACACACATGTGTGTTCATGCACACCCGAGTACAAATACAGGAATCTAAAATTACTTTTTTTTCACTGCCTGGCATGCATACATGCATACATACATACATACATACATACATACATACATACTTATTTTTTTCATTCAAGTGAGTCTTATAAAACAAGTAAACTAGAACAAGAAGCAGTCTGTGATGGTTAGAGTGAGAATGCCCCCCACACACACACACACACAAATGTTCATATACTTGCATGCTTAGGCTCCAGTTGATGAATTGTTTGGAAGAATTAGGAAGTGTGACCTTGTTGGAAGATGTGGAGGTTTCAAAAACCCAAGCCAGCTCCAGTGCTCCAGCTCCCTTCCCTCCTCCCTCCTCTCTCTCTCTCTCTCTCTCTCTCTCTCTCTCTCTCTCTCTCTCTCTCTCTCTCTCCCCCCCCCCACTGCCTTCAAATCAGAATGTAAAGCTCTCAGCTACCTCTCAGCCATTACACCTGCCTGACTGTCCCCACCATAATGGTGGATTAACCCTCTGAAACTGTGAGCAAGCCCTAATTAAGTACTTTCTAATAAGAGCTCTGTTGGTCATGGTGTCTCTTCACAGTAATAGGACAGGAACTAAAACACAGTCACTACGGGTATCAGTGGGAAATTCCTGACCCAAAATTCACTACCATTAACCAACCAAAGTCTTGAAAATATTAACACCAGCAACGTGATAGTCTACATAAACATTTGTACTCAAACCAGCAGAATGGCTGGTCAGTGTAGAGTGCATATACGTGTACGGAACACAAATCAATTTCTAACTTAGTACTGAACCATATAGTACTTGCATACCACACTGATATATACTCCCCCCCCATAGAACAGCGACCTACAGTCCAGCTTGTCATTGGTCCACCTCCAGCCCCTCTTCTTCTCCCCTGCCCTAGACCAGTTATTATTTTGAAAAAGGGTAAAAATAAATGTGGTATCTAAGCTCTCCTCCCCACACTCTTCTTTATTCCTTGTCCCAGGACAGGATTCAGAGGAGGAATAGAGGGTGATGCTGAAGATACTCAAGGTAGTTAGACACAAAATATGCAAAGAACATGCTCTAGTTCTCCCAAGTCTTCCTGCTCCCAAAGTCACACACTGCTTTTCATGAGCATAAATCCACATGTGGCCATGGCTTCCTAAGGACAGTCGCATGCAAGCATCCCACACACTTGGACCACATTCACACCCACACTCTCTTCATTATCCACCATCCCTCCACTAGTCTTTCTTCCCCAGATAGCCTCACCTCTATATGTTTATATAAGTGAACATACATGAACATGTGTGTAGATAGAGCCATAGAAGAGAGAAAGTATGATCTTTATCTTCCTGATTCTGGCTAATTTGACTGGAATTAACGGTTTCAGCATCCCTCTAAATTTCTAAATTCTCCCAAACTGACATAATTCCGTTCTTCATCATGGCTAAATAAAATCGATCAACTTCTTCAAAGAGATGAATATTAAATGCTTCCATCTTCCCCATTTTATTCATCTCCTGATCTCTCTTCCCATGCCCATGTTATCACAAGTACCCATGACTTTTACTGGAGCTTCAAAGGACATTACCATGGATGTATCGGATATTTAAAGCTGGGGCTTCCTAGGTATTTGAAACTTGGGGTCTGAAATTAGGTTCATTATCTTTCTTTAGCCAAAATGTTCTCCTCTGATATCTCCCAATCTAGTTTTTTTTTTTTTTTTTTTTTTTTTTTTTTTTTTTTTTTAATCACTTAGAATAATCACCATGGGCTCTCTCTTTTATTCCTACTGAATAAGGACTAAAGAGTCTGAATCCCGGGGCTAAAGCTCAGCCCTCCATGTAGCTGAGACACCAGCGAAGCACCACACCCACTCCCCAGCTGGCCAGGGAACACAGCGGTGAAGGCAGGTGTGGATGTTTGATTTCTGCTACTTATATCATCTCAATTGGAAGGAATACCTAATAGCTTTAGTGTTCCCTTCTAGATGAAACTCATCTGTGCTCAGATTCCCATCTCAGCAGAGAGGAAAGTGGAACCAGTTTCAATTAAAAATCTGAAGTCATCTATTCACCTAGCCAGCCGCTAATTCCTTGTCTTTCCCTTTAAGACTGTTATTTCCTAATTAGCACACCAAATGACTCATCTCAGTTGGCCTGCTATTAGAAGTTGGGGAAGAAGCTGAATTTAAAAGACCTATCAATTTTGGGGACTAGGGGATGGCTCAGTGGATTAGAGCATATGTTGCATAAGGGATTGAGTACAAGCTTCTAGCACCCACATAAAGATGGGGTGGACTGGCAGGCCTGTGGCCTTAGTACTGTGAAAGGGAAGACACAGGAGAATCAAGCTTGCTGTCACCCAGCCTAACTCCAGGCTCAGTAGGGACTCTGTCTCAAGGTACTTAGGACTCCTGTCTCAAGGACAGAGAAGGACACCAGACATCCTGACATATGCACACACCCCACACATACACATATGCATATGCCTCACACATACGACACACATACACACATACATATACCTCACACATACAACACACACACAGTACATGTATATTCACATGCAAAAATAAATTTTGTTAAATCACAACCTCTAGGTAATATTTTTCCTTGGTAATTCTGTTTGAGGCAGGGTCTCAGTCTGTATCCCAGGTTGACCTGATCTTGTGGCAATCCTCCTGCCATCTTTATATTTAACATGCTTTGATGGGACCAGTGAGGTGTGTCAGTGAGTCTGAGCAATCCTGGGGACCTGAGTCCAGTCCCTGGAACCCACTGAAAACTAGGAAGAGAGACTGACTCCACAAAATTACCCTCTGACTTTTACAGATGCTCCATGGCTCCTGTCTTCTAACCAATAAAAGTCATGGGACCAACTTATATCCAAGAGTTAGAGAAACAAATACATCTCTGCCTGTCACTCAGTCTCTTATGAGTCACAGCATATTTAAAGAGTTCGGGGACAGATAACTTTGGGCATCAGAATCATCTTTACAATTCATCTATTATAAGTTTTACCTGAAGAGAAAGATCATATTTTTGGCAACCAACTAAACTCAAAATATTATGGATCTGAAGTGAGCTCTGCCATGCTTTGCTGATCACGACTCACTGGCATGTGGGCAATGGGAACCCCAGGGAATCTCATGAATCAGCCATCTACCTCTGTCGGCACTAGCTCTACCCACAATTGTCTTCATCTCTGTTGCTTGTTTTTGTTTCTGTTTGGTTTTTGATTTTGTTTGTTTGTTTGTTTCTTGTTTGCTTTTTCTCCCCCCCCCCCCCATCTTGCAAAGAGGTCACAGGCTGTGATTAGGCAAGTTCCATATCAGGATCCAATCCCTGAACACCTCAGAGGAAATGCCTTAATGGTTTGTACCTGTGTCCTGGCATACTGAGCAGAGCTGACTTTTGCTGCCTCTTACTCAGTTGCCTGATAATTTCGTGTACCACGTGATCCTTGAGGCCAGCCGCACACCCTTTTCACTTTGCATACTCACTTGGGGGCCCTCTACATAAGGATCGATGGCTAAGTAGCCACAGAAGCTGTTTTCTAATGAGCAGCAATAACCGCTTTGGTTGTAATTTTAATCAACTCTGTATACCAATAGCTAGCATCATATTCTATACCCAAGAACTGTTCTTGAAAATATAAGAATATTAAGGAAAGTTAGTAACACTTAGCATTGCCTACCTCTTTCCTTAAAAACACAGCATGCAACCAGCACATGCTTTTGCTGCCTACTTGGTATGGACAAAGAGAAATTAAGTTTTAGAGACTGTGATCCAGTACTCTGGCTTCTACTTCTCAAATGTTGCACCGCTCGAGATGTATCTATAAAACAAAAGTGTGCTGATGCTTAACTCAGAATGAAGAAGATCAAATGATGTAAAATACAGAAAAAGTATGTCACAGAGTGAGCACTTCTTATGGCCTCATCTAATTCTCTCTCTCTCTCTCTCTCTCTCTCTCTCTCTCTCTCTCTCTCTCTGTGTGTGTGTGTGTGTGTGTGTGTGTGTCTGTGTCTGTCTGTGTCTGTGTGTGTACATGTAGATGCACCTTAGTACTGAATACTGCAGAGTGCCACAGTACACATGATAATTGTGTAAGTGTGCTTTGGAGACCCAAGCTTAAAAGAAGAAAGGGAGATTTGGTTTCTCCATAAATCAGACCTCCTTTCATCTCCCTCTGGGTATTATTTTGGAAGTCAAGCTTGTAAACATTGAGGACCACCATGAAATTATGCCTCACCCTCCACAAACGAAAGCAGACTGCTACACACACACACACACACACACACACACACACACACAATCCAGAAACTAGAAACAGAACTCTGACTGGGTCTTATACTTACCTCTTCCCCTTCTGGGGCCCCTGATGTCTCTTCCCTTGCTGAGAAAACATGGCTCTTGTCCCCTTTTCACTTTCCATCTTTCTGTAAGTTACACCTGACTATCTAGTTCAGGATTTTCCAACTTTTCAAGTCTCTAAATCACAGAATCTCTTGCAAATCTTCAGTTTCTTTTGTCAATAACGATACCCTTGGCTACAGTAAGCATCTGATTTTTTCACATATCATCAAGGTAAATTTGAAAATGTCTTAAAAGAAAAAGAGCTAACGTGCACTAGATGAGAAGTGGTGGTTTTTGGCAGAATAATGACCACTGTTTTCCCCAAATTATTTACATCCTAATTTCTGGGAAATGTAGGCATGCTGACCTTACCTTCAACATTTTCACATTAAGTCAGCATCCTTGAGAGGGGTAGATGAGTGTGAATGACCCAAATGGGCCAATTTAACCTTCCATCCATGCTGTGATCAGAGGAAAGAGTGACTATATGGATAAAGGCTAATGAGCTGTTCCAAGTTTTTTAAAATTAAGGGAGGCCAGGATCCAAGGCATACATACATTCTCTCTGAGCTAGGCAATCCAAGACAGAAGATCCTGCCCCAAGTCCTGCAGGAACACTTAAATCCCTGACAATATCTTCACTTTAGACCTATAAGACTTGCGTCGCTCTCTGACCAACAGATGATATGATAATATGTTTATGTTGTTAGTAGGACACTAACCAGTGTGAGGACTGAAAAAGATGAGTAAAGGGGGCACATCCAAAGTGTCCAGCTGTCCCCAGATGCTCTCTTCTGGACAGCCTCCACCCACACTGGGCAAGGTTCTTTGTGAAGCCATGGGTTATAACCTATCTCAAAACAACTTTATTTCCTCTCCAAGGCCACAGTCTTCAGTAAGAGCCCCTTTTCCTCCTCCACGATGTATCTCTATGCTTACCTAAGACTATAAAAATGTAAATATCGAGTTATAGGCAGCACCTACTTATCTGTAGGTCTCCATCACAGTCACTGCCTGCTGATGCTTCCCAAGTGCAGGCTGCATCGATGATATGTCGCTATGTACTGAAGATGCGGGAATTCTCAATGAAATACTTATCGGGAGCTTTGATGATCTTAAAATTTCTGACCACATTTTTTTAGGATGAGATAAATAAATAAAGGACCTTCTCAAAATACATTTTAAGCCTTGTCTATTTCATACTTTATGGTGACGCTTGGATTTCCCAGTTATGGGTCCTGGAAAGCACAAAATTCCCAAAGTAGACATCTAGATAACAAAGTCCTCATAACATTTTCCCCAGCAAAGAGCAAAACGCATCTTATAATTCCGATGGAACCACAGAAGATGCCAGAGAGCCAAAGCAACCTTGGGCAAAAAGAACAAGGCTTAACATTTCAGATTTAAAGATATGCTGCAGAATTATAACAACAACAACAAAAAAAAAAAAAATCAAGGGGTATTGGCACAAAAACACATGTGTACACCAAAAGAACAAAATACAGGGCCTGGCCATGAGGACACAAAACTGCAACCATCTGATATTTGACAAAGATATATACCTATTATATCACCACACACACCAGAGAAAGGCAGCATTTTCAACAAGAGAGACTTGGAAAATTGGATCTCCACATATAGAAAAATGAACTCAGACCCATATTTATCACCCTGCACAAAATTAACTCCAAATAGATTTTTAAAAACCACAATGTGAAACCTGAAATGCAGAAAATACTATAAGAGAGTTTAAATAGCACCTTTTTAAGATACGGGTGGAAGAAAGAACTCTATTTGCTCAGGAATCAAGGCCAGTAAATGACAAGTGGGACATTCTATATATCAAAGAAAAGAGTGAAAAGGAAGAGGTAAAAGGATCCAAGATGGCGGCGAGCAGTGTGGACCGCGTTTGGAGGCTCCAGTGAACAATTCAGGGAATTGCACAGATTTCTGAGCCAGGAACACCAAGGTCCGAACATCACGGCACGGGAGTGCTCCACGGTTGGGAGGGACCAGGGTGCGGAGGACCTGCGTGCCCCTGCACATGGGAGGAGCGTGGATTTTCTCTGATCGGAGTGGCAGCGGCAGAGGCAGCAGCACCAGCGCACCAGCACGGTGGCTGAGGTTTGCAGCTCATAGCCTTCGGTGGAGGCGATTGGTGTGGTGGCTGGTGGGAGTTGCTGCAGGAGAGAAGACTCGGGGCAGGATTTGGGTCGCGTGGAGCCTTCAGACCCAGACTGGACTCGGCGGACAGTTCGGCCCCGAGTCCCGGGTACTGGCCCAGCCCAGCAAGCAATTCTGCCCGAGGCACTAACTCAGTGTGGCCACAGCTCCCTGCTGTGGCGCAGGCTTAGTTGAGCACTCAGTCCACCTAGGCGCCACCTCAGCTCAGTGGCAGCTCCCCTGCAGTGACACAGTCTGGGCTGAGCACTTGGTTCCACCACGTGCTAACTCAGAGCAGCCGCAGTTCTCCTGCTGTGGCGCAGGCTGGACAGAGCGCTCGGTTCCACCAGCTCTAAGACTCTGGTTGGACACAGTGTGCAGTTTGAATCCAGAATTCCTGGCTGAGATTGGTGGTCAGTTCGGGCCCTGAGTCAACAACTGACCACAGCATGCACTTTGGGCCAAAAGGCCCTAGCGGAGCTTGGTGCTAGTCCCAGCCTAAAAATTCTGGCTGGACCCTTGTGCATTTTGGGCCCATCCCTAGCTGAGCTTGGCAGATGGTTCAGGCCCTGAGAATCTAGCTGAGTTCAGCCCGTGTTCGGCCCAGTGCTCCTAGATGGACTTGGCGGGAACACAGAAGCTGTGGATACCTTGGCCTGACCCAACGCTCATTCAAGACCCAGAACAATTGCAGGATCCACAGCACAGGGGGGCTGAAGATCACTGGCTGTGAGAGACCAGAACAACAGAGCTAACCTCCTAACATCCACGCCAGTGAAGCTTTGAGCTCCCAGGCTAGGGAAATCGTGAGAAAACAAGTGAATCTATCGTCAGACACCCTCCATCCAACTCTGGAAGCTACCCAACAAACAAAAGGCGCAAGATGTCTAAGGACAACAAAAAAGCATACGCAAAAAAACCCAAAACAACATGGCGTCTCCAGTTTCCAGCTATCCCAAAGAAAACAACCCAGAGAACTCAAATACAATGGAAATACAAGAAAATGACCTCAAATCCTTAGTAATGAGGATGATAATGGAGGAAACAAATAAAATTCGTAATCAAATGCAGGAAGACGCAGACAAACAGGTGAGAGACATAAAAGAAGCACATAGAGTGGAACTGGAAAAATTGCAGGAAAATGCAAACAACCAGATGAAAGAATAAATAAAACGGTTCAAGCTCTGAAGACCTATAAGAGGCAATGGAAGAAACTCAAGGAATATACAAAAATCAGATGAAAGAATCAAAAAATCAGTTCAAGATCTGAAAATGAAATGGATTCAATGATAAACACACAGACAGAAGAAAAACGAGAATGTGAGACCTCAGAGAAGAAGGCGAGCAACAAGAGGTGAGCTTTTCTAACAGACCCAGAGATGGAAGAACGAATCTCAGGTCTAGAAATACATCACAGATATTGAATCAACCATAAAGAAAATGCCAAATATGGAAAACTCCTGAACAAAACATCCAAGAAATTAAGGACACCATGAAAAGAAGAAATTTGAGGATGATAGGCATGAAGAAAGAGAAGACATCAGACTCCAGGCCCAGAAACTATTCTCTCAACAAAATCATAGAAGAAAATTTCCCCAATCTAAAGAAAGAAATGCCTATAAATACAAGAGGCCTACAGAACACCAAATAGAATTGACCAGAAAAGAAAACTGCCCGCCACATAATAATCAAAACAAACACAAAACAAACAGAACAAAGAAAAATATTAAAAGCTGCAAGGGAAAAGGGCCAAATAACATTTAATGGTAAACCTATCAGAATTACACCCGACTTCTCAGCAGAGACCATAAAAGCCAGAAGGGCCTGGACAGAGATCCGCAAACCCTAAGAGACCACAGATGCCAGGCCAGACTACTTTACCCAGCAAAATTATCATAACCATTGATGGAGAAAGCAAAATATTCCATGACAAAAACAAATTCAAACAGTACCTATCCACAAATCCAGCTTACAGAAGGTACTAGAAGGAAAACTCCATCCTAAAGGGTCAAGCTACAACCAAAACTACCCAGGAAATAGATAACTATCCCATGGCAAAAACACAACGACACAAACGCTCGACTGGAAACAACATCAAAATTAAGACTCTTAACAGTCACTGGTCATTAATATCTCTCAACATCAATGGCCTCAATTCTCCAATAAAAAGACACAGACTAACTGAGTGGGTACATAAACAAGATCCAACATTCTTCTCCATTCAAGAAACACATCTCATCCATAATGAAAGGCATTACCTCAGAGTAAAAGGTTGGAAAAAAATATTCCAAGCAAAAGTTCACAAGAAGCAATCAGTCGTAGCCATTTTAGTATCGAACAAAATAGACTTTCAACCAAAATTAATCAAAAGGGATGAGGAAAAACACTTCATACTCATCAAAGGTAAAGTCAACCAAGATGACATCACAATTCTGAACATCTATGCTCCCAATACAAGGGCACCCATATTTGTAAAAGATCTCCTAAAAAAGCTTAAACCACACATCGATCCCCACACAATAATAGTGGGAGACTTCAACACCCCACTCTCACTGAAGGATAAGTCATTGAAACAGAAACTAAGCCAAAAATAACATCATTAACCAATGCCATGGGTCAAATGAATCTAACAGATATCTATAGAACCTTTCACCCAAACAAGAAAGAATACATCTTTTTTCTGCACCCCATGGAAGCTTCTCCAAAATTGATCACATCGTAGGTCACAAAGCAAGCCTCAATAGATACAAGAGGATTGAAATAATACCTTGTATCCTATCAGATCACCATGCTCTTAGGCTGCAATTCAACAACAACAGAAATAACAAAAAGCCTACATGTTTGTGGAAACTAAACAACTCTCTGCTAAATGACACCTGGGTCAGGGAAGAAATGAAAAAGAAATCAAGGAGTTTCTGAAATTCAATGAAAATGAAGAAACAACATGCCCAAAGTTGTGGGATACATTGAAACAGTGCTAAGAGGAAAATTCATAGCACTAAGTGCCTTTAAAAAGAAATTGGAAACATCGCACATAAGAATCTTAACAACACAACTGGAAGCCCTAGAAAAAAAAGAAGCAGAAACACCCAGAGGAGTAGACCCTGGAAATAATCAAACTCAGGGCTGAAATTAACAAATTAGAAACTAAGAAAACAGTCCAAAGAATCAACAAAACCAAAGCTGGTTCTTTGAGAAAATCAACAAGATAGACAGACCGTTAGCCAAACTAACTAAAAGGCAGAGAGACAGTATTGAAATCAACAAAATCAGAAATGAAAAGGGAGACATAAACAACAGACACTGAAGAAATTCAAAGAATCATAAGATCCTACTTTGAAGGCATATACGCCACAAAATTTAAAAATCTAAGGGAAATGGACGATTTCTTGATCAATTTCACTTACCAAAGTTGAATGAAGAACAGATAAACAAGCTAAAGTCCCATTCTCCTACAGAAATAGAAGCAATCATCGATGGTCTCCCAACCAAAAAAAGCCCAGGGCCAGATGGTTTCAGTGCAGAATTCTACCAGACCTTCAAGGGAGAGTTAATACCGATACTCTTCAAGCTACTCCAAAAGATAGAAATGGATGGAAAATTACCAAATTCATTCTATGAGGCCATAGTCTCATGATACCTAAACCTCACAAAGACTCAACAAAGAAAGAGAATTTCAGACCAATTTCTCTTATGAACATAGATGCAAAAATACTAAATAAAAAACTTGCAAAACGAATACAGGAACACATCAAAGATATCATTCATCATGACCAAGTAGGCTTCATTCCAGGCATGCAGGGATGGTTTAATATACGGAAATCCATCAATGTAATCCACCATATAAACAAACTGAAAATAAAAACCACATGATCATCTCCTTGGATGCAGAGAAAGCATTTGATAAAATTCAACACCCATTCATGTTTAAAGTTTTAGAGAGATCGGGGATACAAGGCACTTTCCTCAACATAATAAAGGCTATATACAGCAAGCCAATAGCCAAAATCAAAGTAAATGGAGATACTCAAGGAAATTCCTCTAAAATCGGGAACAAGGCAAGGCTGCCCACTCTCTCCATATCTCTTCAATATAGTACTCGAAGTTCTAGCCAGAGCAATAAGACAACAAAGGAGATCAAGGGTATCCAAATGGGAAAGGAGGAAGCCAAATTATCCCTCTTTGAAGATGATATGATAGTGTACATAAGTGACCCTCAAAATTCCACCAGAGAACTCCTACAGCTGATAAACACCTTCAGCGAATTGGCTGGATACAAAATTAACTCAAAAAAGTCTGTAGCCTTCCCATACACAAATGACAAGCTGCAGAGGAAGAAATTAGGAAAACCACACCCTTCACATTAGCCACAAGCAATATAAAATATCTAGGAGTTACCCTAACTAAGCAAGTGAAGGACTTGTATGAAAAAAAATTCAAAACTCTGAAGAAAGAGATTGAAGATGATCTGAGAAGATGGCATGATCTTCCTTGCTCATGGATTGGGCGAATTAACATAGGAAAAATGGCCATCCTACCAAAAGCAATCTACAGATTCAATGCAATCCCTATCAAAATAAGTACACAATTTTTTAAAGACATTGAAAGTTCAATTCTGAACTTCATATGGAAAACAAAAATCCAGAATAGCTAAAACAATCTTGTACAATAAAAGGTGCTCCGAAGGAATCTCCATACCTGATCTCAAACTGTACTATAAAGCAATAGTAATTAAAACAGCATGGTACTGGCACAGCAACAGGCGGGTTGATCAGTGGAATCGAATCGAAGACCCAGATATGAATCCACACACATATGGTCGCTTGATTTTTGACAAAGAAGCCAAATCCATTCAATGGAAAAAGGATAGCATCTTCAACAAATGGTGCTGGTCTAACTGGAGGTCTATGTGTAAAAAAATGAAACTGGACCCATATTTGTCACCTTGCACAAACTCAAATTCAAGTGGATTAAAGACCTCAACATAAAACCAGAGACACTAAGCCACTTAGAGGAAAAAGTGGGAAAGAGCCTGGAACATATTGGCACAGGAGATAACTTCCTGAGCAGAACACCAACGGCCCAGGCCTTAATGTCAACCATTAATAAATGGGACCTCATGAGGCTGAGAAGCTTCTGTAAGGCAGGAGACACTGTCAAGAGAACAAAGCGACAGCCTACAGACTGGGAAAAAATCTTCACCAACCCTACATCTGACAAAGGTCTAATATCCAAAATATAAAGAACTCAAGAAATTAAACACCACCAAACCGAATAACCCAATGAGAAATGGGGCTTGGAACTAAACAGAGAATTCAACAGAGGAGTATCAAATGGCTGAGAAACACTTAAAGAAATGCTCAACCTCCTTAGTCATCAGGGAAATGCAAATCAAAACAACTCTGAGATTCCATCTTACACCCACCAAATGGCTAAGATCAAAAACTCAAGCGACACCACATGCTGGCGAGGATGTGGAGAGAGAGGAACACTCCTTCATTGCTGGTGGGAATGCAAACTAGTACAGCCACTTTGGAAATCTATCTGGTGCTATCTCAGAAAAATGGGAATAGGGCTTCCTCAAGACCCAGCTATTCCACTCCTTGGAATATACCCAAGATGCTCCAGCACACAACAAGAAAATTTGCTCAACCATGTTCATAGCAGCCTTATTCTAATAGCCAGAACATGGGAACAGCCTAAGTGTCCCTCAGTAGAAGAGTGGATAAAGAAACTGTGGTACATATACACTATGGAATACTACTCAGCTATTAAAAACAAGGAATTCCCGAAATTTGTGGATAAATGGATTGAGCTAGAAATGATCATAATGAGTGAGTTAACCCAGAAGCAGAAAGAATCAAATGGTATATACTCACTTATATCTGCATACTAGCCCAAGGGGCATGTCCCACGAAAGCCTTCACTTACCAGGAAACTGGGACAGAGGGGAAGGCATCCTATTGGGACTCTAAATGAGAGACGCATGGGAGAATAGCAAAATAAAAGGATCCAGAGGGTCCTAGAAATCTACAAGTAGAACAATATGATAGGCAGATTTGGACCCAGGGGTCCCGCTCAAACTAAGGCACCAGCCAAGGACAAGACAATAGGAGGTAAACTTTAAACCCCTTCCCAGATCTAGCCAATGGTCAGAATATTCTCCACAGTTGAGTGGAGAGTGTGATATGACTTTCTCACATACTCTGGTGCCTCACATTTGACCATGTCCCCTGGAGGGGGAGACCTGGTGGCACTCAGAGGAAGGACAGCAGGCTACCAAGAAGAGACTTGATACCCTATGAGCATATACAGGGGGAGGAAATCCCCCTCAGGAACAGTCATAGGGAGGGGAATAATGGGAAAATGGGGCGGAGGAAGGAATGGGAAGATACAAGGGATGGGATAAACATTGAGATGTAACAAGAATAAATTAATAAAAAAAAATTCAAATTCATGTCAAGATGAAAAAAAAAAAAAAGAAAAGGAAGAGGTAGAATATTATATATATTATATTATATATCATATTATATTTATGTATTATATGACATAAAATAATATATTGTATAATATATGATATAATATAATTATAATAATATAATGTATTATAATATATTATATGTTATGTTTCATATATTAGGGACTTTAGCAGAGAAAGAGGAAATAAAAATGCCTGAGAATGTCTTTTAAAACATTCAATAGCCTTAGAAACTAGAGAAATGCAAATAAAAACTACCTTGAGATTCCATCCCATCCAGTCAGAATGGCTAAGATCAAGAAAACAACTCATGACAAATGTTGTTTAGGATGTGGAGAAAGTGGGTACTTGCCCACTATTGGTCAGATTGCAAATTGGTGCACTCTGAGTTTACTGAGGAGAAATTTGCAGTGGTACATTTTAGAAAGACTCATCAGAAAACAAACAAACAAACAAACAAACAAATGCAGGAACCAGCACTAGCATAAGCCAGCAGGAAGCCAGTCTCTTGAATGCTGGTCAGTGAGGACCATAGCATTCATTTGTAAACAACTACACAAGTGTCTAACTGTGCTGGGAGCACAGCTCAGTTGATAAGGTTCTTGTCTACCATGCCTAAAATCCTGGCTTTGAGCCTTAACACATAAAGCAAGAACATTGACATATTTCTGCGTACTGAAGAGGAAAGAGGAATGTCAGAAGCTCATGGTCGTCCTTGACTACCTAGCAAGTGGAAAGCTAGCCTGGGCTACATGAGTCCCTGTCAGAAAATAAGGAAGCAAGCAAGAACAAAACCAAAGCTATAGACAGCCATTCCCAAATGGTAGTTATTAGGAGACTGAAGAAGTAAGTACAAACAAAAATACATTTTTACAGAGACTGATGAGAACTGACCTAAGGGAGCAAATGACTTAAGTCAGCATATTGCCATTGTATGATTTTGAGCATTCTTTTATTTCAGTCTTTAAAACACATGTAAATTTTTGTGTCAGAATTGCCGTCAGGATTATATCATACATGTAAAAAAGACCCTGTGGTGTGTTTGTTATACACAGCAGAAAAAAAAAAACCCTTTAATTCAATCTGTCATTTGTTCAAAACCTACTTGGCCTTTGCAAATGCAGTGACACAGACGTGAATATAACTACTCCACACATGCAAGAATTGCTGACTTCTCAAATTCTGACAATTGCAAACGGAGTTGCCAAAATGCTTCAACAGAGCAATTATAAGCTAGCTCTCTTTTGTCTCATGCGTGATTTTTAGATGTTTCATAACTAACAATCTAGCATTATCAGCATTTTCAGGCACATTAGGATTTGAGCAGCTGAATGACAGTTCCTCCTAGAGGAGAGATCCCCACTTGCAGAAGCTGACCTGACGACCATCGGCCCGAGTTCTGCCAACGCGAAACTAGCCTCCAGTGCCTTTTCTGACATTTGCTGATGTTAGAGTTCTCATGGAAACATCAAGTCCAACACATCAATCCTTTTTATGAAGGCGTATTTATCTTTGTTTTTTATGTGCATG